>NC_039366.1:173152863-173161378 GCF_003573695.1 Papaver somniferum
GCCTTGGCGCGGAGATGTGGCTGGCACGGTTTTCCATTGGCACAATGGTGCGGATGGCATGGTTGGGATGCCTTGGCGCGGAGATGTGGCTGGCACGGTTTTTCATTGGCACAGTGGTGCGGATGGCATGGTTTGCATGCCTTGGCGCGGAGATGTGGCTGGCACGGTTTTCCATTGGCACAGTGGTGCGGCTGGCATGGTTGGCATGCCTTGGCGCGGAGATGTGGATGGCACGGTTTTCCATTGGCACAATGGTGGGGATGGCATGGTTGGCATGCCTTGGCGCGGTAGCATGAGAATTTAGGGTTTTGCACAGGTGATGTCAGTCAATGTTAAAGGTTCTGCCGTAGAACATGACACATAGAAAGAAAAAAGTACCCTGGTAATTCATATGTAAGCATGCTGATCAGTTCAGTAAATGTGCTAATGGTCATAATGACGTCATGCCAGATGTGCGGTTTTACGATTTTAACCCTAGGCTAAAAACCACCATCAACATTAAGTCCCCTGCTTAGCTCGGAATGGGAGCATCGTTGCGAGGTAAGCATAAGATGGTGCCAGAATGGGACAAGAAATCGAAACAACAAATCGTGATAAGATGGTCAGGAAAGTCTGACTAACCATTTTCGAGAGGTAAAGAAAGTTCGTGTTTTCCGTGTTGGCAGCCTTGCATAGATTGTGTTGGGGACACGTGGAGTGGCGAGATGAGAATTATCGGCTTGGTCTGGACATGCATATCCTCAACTGGGTTAGGAAACATCGACACTGGATCGGCTAGTTTGTTGGTTTTAGCGTGGACAGCTTGGAGAAGAAAAGCATGCGCAGACAGCTTGGAGAGGCAAAGCATGCGCGGACGCTTGGCATGTGGGTCCAAGGCAATGGTGCGGACGGCTTGGCCTGTGGGGCCAAGGCATGGCGCGGTCTTGGAAACTCAAAGCATGGCAGACGGCTTGTCATGTGGGTCCAAGGAAATGGCGCGGACGGTTTTGGCGTGGTCTTTGCGGGACCGGTTTCCTCTTTTCCTTACTTGGATCGAATAGGAAATCCTTTCCTTGTTCAAAACTCCCAAGTATTATGCTTTCCGCGTTTCTCACCAAACCCTAATCATCTTGTATGGATATATGTGAAACTTTCCTCATATTCGTCGGTAGAACAAGGTTTAATTAAAAATCTGATGTCACACCTTAATTCACGGCTGATAGAAGTCTTTCATTTTCGGGACCTTATTGACCTGTTGTTTATAAGAGATGATCTTGGATCCCTCGTTCGCACAGGTCATCTTGAAATCGTGCCCATCTTCTTTCACAGGTATCGTCTCGTGTTTTCTACTGGTTTCCTATTTTGTCCTCTTTCTTATGTAGGTTACCGGTACAGACAGGATGAAAACTTATCCTTTTCTTTGGTTTTGTAGCGCGTAATGGGAACTTCCAGCGATGATCAGACCCCTAACTCTTCGGAGAGAAATTTTGGGATCGGCGAAAACCAGTTTTCTTCTCTTGAGGAGTCATTAGATAGAATTGAATCTCTGTTCCGTGAAGCTGCCGAAATTATTCGGGACATACCTTCTTCCTATTTAGGAGAGGTGCGGGTGTGTGTCCAGACCCTCTTGGCTTTGGTGAACATGAAGGAAGAGTGGGAAGATCCCAATGTATTGAGAGGCTTCAGTGTAACAAAACTTCTTCACGGCCAGGTGCTAGGGCGGAACGGTCCGCCTCTCGGTTGAAACGACAGAAAACTGAGTTTGTAAAACTTGTAGGAGAAGGCCGTCGTAACTTCCCTGTCCAAGACGGTGTCATAGTCCTTGATTCCGATGCGGATGAATTGGACAATCCTCTTCAAGAGGTTGTTGAGGAGATTGTCGAGGAAGATGACGCTGCGGTTGACAATGAAACTGAAACAGCTTACGGAAAGGACAACGAAACTGTTGTTGGTGACGTTGGGGGAGTCATGGTGGCCTATGCTGGGTCAGCTGTTGAAGAGGATGTCGGGAAGAAGACGGATGTTGTTGTTGCTGAGACGGTTTCCATGTGGGATGTTGAGGTGCCGGCTACTGCTGATATTGCTTTCGGATGAAACCTTTGCTGCCTGAGAGATTGTTGGGGAAAGTGCTTGGAGAAGCTCTGACAGAGGAGTTGGCAACTCGTGCGTCTGCTTTTGATGACCAGTTTCCCCTTTTCTGTTATTTCTCTTTGTTGCATAGACACCTTGATGCTTTTGCAGACTTATTGTTATCTTCTTTGTATTCATGGCGAAGTTAGGGTTTCGTCAATTAACATCCCGCTTGCGGTTTCACATCTTTGAATAAAACTTCTAATTTGAAAGACCTCAATCTTCCATTAGAATAGGTTGTTCGATCTTCCGTTCCCTTCAGAGCTCTTGAGTAATTGAATGAGGCATTTCTTGTATGTTTTTGGCTTTTCTGGTCGTGATTTGATGATTGAGCGTGTCTTTTGATCTTCGATAGTGAAGGGATCCCATGTAGATTCCCAGTCCCCAAGTGTAGTTTGCGTGTTTCCATCCTGGGTGGTCGGTGGGTTGACCATGATAGGGATATCACCATCATGTGTTCGTACTTGTGATTTTGGTACTTCTTCCACGTGCAATTGAAATATGGAGGAGTACGGGTTACCTTTACAGTGATTGTTTCCATGGTGAAACTCTGGCTGGTATCAACAAACTGGCGACAACAGTTCTTGGCAGCAGATGTGATTAGAAGAGACTGTCCATGGAAGTAAATGGATTGGCTGGATGCGTAAGCGAGTAAATTGTCTATGACCATAAGCTTAGGTGGGATGGAACAAAAGGCGGCCATGACTACGAAGATTGGCTGGCTGTGATCATGATCCTTGATATAGGGAGCGTGGTGGTACGACCCTTTGCAAGAAGAAGCGGCGTTGAAGCAGTTTCGACTCTTAGAGAGGATGTTGAAACTTAGGAAGTCAAACGCTAAATTTTCGGCTTCAGAACCTGGATCAGCTTATGGAGAGAACGCTGAAGCGGAGTGGTTGCGTTAATCAGTGTGTTGTCAAACTGGACACCCTTCAGGCGAACAATGGTTATGAGTCCCCAGTTTCATCTATCAATCGTGCTTTCCAGGAGAGGTTGGGGTTTGGGAACGACTTCTCTGGTTGGAAACGGCTGCTTCCCTGATGCAGTGCGGTTGAGGGCTGCAAATATGCCTTGATGCTGCGCCTACAAAATCTCACGTAAGTGTTTCATCATAGATTGCACGATTTTGTGAGCGAAGTCCCGAAAATCATGCAGCTCCTGACATGAAGAGAGTCTTTGTGAACTCAGGGGGGTTGCTGATTTTCTTTGCCTCGATTTTGGAGAAGTCATTCCTGCTCTTTACGTGTTATGAAATTGGATTGCTGATTCCCTTCCACTGGGCGTTCAGAAACAACGCTGGAAGGACGCAAGCTGTCGTAATTATGAAAGTTGTAAGCGTTGGAAGGATGCAAGCTACTGGTGTTGGGAAGATGCAAGCTGTTAGCGCTGGATCGTCTTGGAATGGGCGTTGGCTCGGCACGACGTTGGCTTGGCGTGGCGTGGTAGCAATAAAGTGGTCAAGCATATTCCAGGTCTGTACTCCAGCGTTTCTCTTCCAATTTGTTTTCTTGTGTTGGTGCATACCCTAGCCATAGGTATGCCTTCCATAAATATGTATAAATATTGTCCTTCCGAACTGGTGTAAACCTTAGCCGTTGGTATGTCATTCTTAAACTTATAGAAGTACTTGTTCTTCTATTCGAATATCATCGTAGTAGTGTCGGCTACCTCATGAATAGTGGCTGGTAATCGTTATTATGCAAAGTAGGTGCATACGGGTAGGTGACTGATTCCACGAAGAACTGGGCGTTATGGTTTCTCTGAGTTCCAAAAGTCGCAGGCCGAGGTGACCGAAGGTCCTTCCGCGGACGTGGTCAAACAACAAGAAGCGGAGGTCGAAAGGTTGTCCAAAGAGTTGGAGCTGAAACAGGCGGTCCTCCAAATGACGAAGGACGCCTTCTTAGAGAAGAGCAAAACACCGTTGAATGGCTTCCTTTGAATGCACTTCTGTCTTCTGAAAATCTTCTGTTTCGTTTTCCTTTTTTTTTTTTTTTTTTTTGAAAGGAAAATGGAACACCTGGCTTATGGTTTTGATTTTCTGGATTTTTGGGTTGATAGACAAGTGTTACCTATGAGGGTTTTGGATTATTATTCTGGATGAATCGGTTTTTTGGATCTGCTAACGAAAAACGAGTCAGGTGCAAGTCCGACTTTCGTGGGAAACACCGCGATTGTGGAAAGTCCCCAGTCGTCCCCGAGTCACTTGATGGTTGAGTCGTCGATCCCTAAGTGGATCGTTTTATTTTAACCTCTGGGAAGTCCCCAGTCGCCCCTTGACGCGTCAAGACTGGCTGGGTCGTTCGCTTTTAAACTCTAGGCAGTCCCCAGTCATCCCTTGTCGTGTCAAGACTGATAATCGGGTCGTCTGGTAACTGATTCGTCGATCCCTGAGCGGATCGCCTGCTTTTATCGTCTTGATATCTGGGTCGAAGCATGAAATCGATGGTCGAAAATTGATATTGTAACCGAAAGATCGATATCCCACTGTGGTTGCCAATTGTTTGTGGGTGAAAACAGTTTCTGCTGATTTCGGTAATTTCGGGTGTGTGGGTGAGAAACGAATTTAAACCCTAAACAATGTACTGCACGAGAGTACTTTAGATTCGAGAGATCAATCTGTACAAGTCCGGCCTAAACCAAGAAATGGCCGTTCCAGACTTGATTCGGTCACAAAGTAAAGGAGAATGGGTTGGTTTTAGGGAGGGAAGTAAGGAAAGCGATGAGACCAGAATAGTTGATTTCTGGAAGAGTAATTGTTTCTCTACGACTTGTATCAGAAAGTAGGAAGCTAACAAAAATGGAAAGTTAACAAATGTTTTCTGAATGTTGTATGCTCCTGACTGAACTTGTTGTTCGGTGGAAATAGGTAAGACCTATTTATACAAGTCGACGTGTAACATACTCTGGTCTCATTAAGGAATGGAAAAATGGGTGAGTAAATGGGAGGAGGTGGTAACCGTTAACGCATGGAATTGATGTTCCATAAAAAGAGCGTTTCACCATTACTCACTGTATTTACTAACCGCCTCATCCTTATGACATTTCCTTATGACGGGCGTAGTGTACGCCGCACGATGTAAACCGCCAAACCAATACCCAAATAGGATCCCCCGGTTTGTGATATGTGTTGATGTCTCGAATGTTTTCGTGGTAAACATGTAGCATATTGTTGTCGCCTGGAAAGTCGAGCTTGGGAGACTTGTTGGCTTGGTGACCTTCGACGGTCGAGATTTTGCATCTTAAGAGGAAAGGTAGCCGTCAATCGTCGCACGCTTCCGTTCTTGGTAGCCGCATAGGGAAGGCCAGCATGGTGGCGCGGCAAGGGATGCCTTGGCGCGGTTTGGCGTGGCCGAACTAGGGTTTTGGGTCAAAGGTTACCATGCGTTGTCTGGTAACCTTGGACGGCTAGGATTTTCTCTTGGGATTGAAGGGCGACGGTTGATTTTCGCACGCCTTCGTTTTGTTAGTCGCAGAGGGAAGGCCAGTATGGTGGTGCGGCAAGGTTGGCATGCCATTGGCGCGGTTTGGCGTGGCCAAACTAGGGTTTTGGGTCAAAGGTTACCATGCGTTGTCTGGTAACCTTGGACGGCTAGGATTTTCTCCTGGGATTGAAGGGCGACCGTTGATTGTCGCACGCCTTTGTTTTGGTAGCCACGTTGTGCATGGATTTGTCTAAGTTTTGACATGCTGAAACCCTAATTAGCGCCCTTCACTAGAATCGCCGTAGAATTCGCGTACGGACTCGGATTTTGACGGTTTGCCCCTCCATCTGACCGAAAAAGAATTCTCTATCTCCTTACGCGGGAATATTCATGTTTTGAGATCGTTTGGGTGGTGAAAAAATCCCGATGGTGAAAACGAGGAAGAACTCAGGAGGGATGGCGGCATGGCCAGGCTAGATTTTGGGTCAAAGGTTACCATGCGTCGTCTGGTAACCTTGGACGGCTAGGATTTTCTCCTGGGATTGAAGGGCGACCGTTGATTGTCGCACACCTTCGTTTTGGTAGCCTCATAGGGAAGGCCAGCATGGTGGCGCAACTAGGTTGGCATGGTGCATTTGGCATGTGGGGCCAAGGGCTTGGCATGCCGTTTGCCACATGGTGCGGCTAGCATGGCTAGGTGCGTTTGGCTTGGCATGGCGCGACCAAGGGCTTGGCATGTCGTTTGGCACATGTGCGGCTAGCATGGCTAGGTGCGTTTGGCTTGGCATGGTGGGGCCAAGGGCTTGGCATGTCGTTTGGCACATGGTGCAGCTAGCATGTCTAGGTGCGTTTGGCTTGGCATGGCGGGGCCAAGGGCTTGGCATGTCGTTTGGCACATGGTGCGGCTAGCATGGATAGGTGTGTTTGGCGCAGAGGTGTGGATGGCATGGTTTGTCATTGGCACGGTGGTGCGGCTGGCATGGTTTTCCATTGGCACGGTGGTACGGCTGGCATGGTTGGCATGCCTTGGCGCGGAGATGTGGCTGGCAGCGTTTGCCATTTCGTACAGTGGTGCGGCTGGCATGGTTGGCATGCCTTGGTGCTGTCACGGTTTGCCATTGTCACAGTGGTGCGGTTGTCATGGTTAGCATGCCTTGGTGCGGTAGCATGAGAATTTAGGGTTTTCCACAGGTGATGTCAGTCAATGTTAAAGGTTCCGCCGTGGAACATGACACATACAAAGAAAAAAAGGTACCCTGGTAATTCTTACATAAGCATGCTGATTATTTCAGTAAATGTGCTAATGGTCATGATGACGTCATGCCAAATGTGTGATTTTACGATTTTAACCCTAGGCTAAAAACTACCATCAACAATACCCATTTCGAATAGTTTACGAGGCAAAATTGATTTTGAAGATCTATGATACAAACTGTTGAAACCATCGGCAGTGGCAGCTCAAAGTCCTCTTATGAACCCTTTCTCTCGCCTCATCCTATAATTACACTTTAAACTAAGTGTCATTAGAGACTCAATGATTTAATATAAGTTTATTAGTAAATCAAAAATGATGAAAGATTTTTTTACCCCACTGATGAACTTCTCTCACTGCAGATCCCAAAACTTCAAAATTAATAGGACTAATTGTGTTCTTCCATCATCTAATCAACCCAGGAACAAACGAAATAAGGTTGTAGAAGGGAAAATAGAGGTATAAAAACTGAAGACTTCGACTAGTTAAAAAAGGTAAGGAAAAGAGGGACAAGTGTCGAATTCGTATTCGTCCCCCATGCCTCCGTCGATATTTGTCCCTATTGAAAAATTTCTCGAAATTTTTTCGTAAATTTTTATTAGAGGGAGAGTGTAAAAAAATCTGCAGAGAGCAAAAGTCATAATTGACTCACTAACTAAGAAAATAAGGTCCTTTATTTGTTGGCATGTAGGTAAATTGACATGGGTTCTTCTGCCTAAGCAGTTTAGTCTAAAGGGAAGCTACTAAAACTCATGTATAAACAAGGGGTTAAAATCAAGGTAACCTTTATGGTAATGGTGTTGATATAGAGATTGATTTGAAAATTTATCAATTAATGTCATCTAAACTGTAAAAAGTTTAAGAAAAATATATGAAAGAATCGGATCTTGATAAATTTATCATTCGAAGATCCAGCGCAAGGTGTTACTTTAGAAATCGTACCTAATGGGATACCAGATAGAAGTCAAAACACCATTGAGAAACCAAAAATCTTTCAGAATTTTTTTATAGGGAATTGTATAGCAACAAACCCTTTTTTTTTATCGGTAAAGAATTTGGTGTTGGCGAGTTTCGAACTCAGGTCACTGGTATTATCATTTAGTAACTTTACCACACCGAAAGTGGAAAACCCTTCTTACAGAGATAATTTTTTAACTTCTAAAGGAAAAACACCTCAGCTCTGAGGATTGGGCAGCCAAATTGCGTTACTTCGCTTTAAAACTTTCATATTTTCTGTTAATCTTCTAAGGCTGTGTTTGATAACAGAGAAAGGAAACAATTCCATGGAAAGTGTTTCCATGGAATCAGTTTCCTGGGGGAGGCAAAGAAAGACTTTCCGTGGAATTCCAGAGAATTGAGTTTAAAACATACTTTAGGCCACACTTTTTTTGCAATTCCATGGAAACAGATTTTTGACCAAACAACGGAAAACACACTATTTCCATGGAAAGATGGCTAATTCCATGGAATTAACTCTTATCAAACACAGCCTAAGGTTTTTCTTTGTTTCATCAAACACAGCCTAAGGTTTTTCTTTGTTTCTTTCAGCAATATCCATTCATTTAGTTATCATTTTTACTTACATGTTTCATCTGATTAGTTTCCATGTTCTTTGCTAATTTTATCTCTATCTTTATATCTATATCTAATTTTTTTCTTGTTAGTTTCCTGATAATTTTTATACTTTTTTCGTTTACATTTAATCTAACGGAGGCTTAGTTTTTTTTTTTTT
>NC_039366.1:173161515-173245972 GCF_003573695.1 Papaver somniferum
TTTCTCTTGTTGAAAATGGAGAGTATTCAGTTTTGTTTTTTGGCAAACTATATGATTTTCTTTTGTGCGGCAGTTTTCCCTTGTCATCAAGATGTAATGCAACCCATCACTTCCATGGTGGTTTCAAAGACTATGTCAAAAGTATACGACTATTTCCAGTTTAGCGATTGTGCATACGATGCAATTTTTGTTTGTTCGATCCATGTTCACCTGTTTCAACTCAATGCAACCAGTGAAAAATTCAAAATACAAAATGCTTGTTTCTGCCCATGAACACTGTTACTCATCCCTTAGTTTTTCTCTAAGTAAAAAGATTGCTTAGAAAACATAATTTATGAAGAAATTCATTATCAACAAGAACGAGTCTTATTATTGATCACAATCAATAAGGACTTAAACTACCTAGATCGAATGAGTATTACTTGTGTTATTCCTATTATAAAGATAAAACAATATAACGCGGAAAAGGAAAAACATAAGACACCAGAAGTTTTGTTAACTAGATAAACTGCACCTGAAGAAAAATATGGGGCCTCATATATCTTTATACACCAAACTTTGTTAAATCCCTATAGACACTAGCCTATTATCATATTTCAGACTGGAATATAGTTGAGACCAAATTATCCATCCATGCAATTCAGCTGCAGTCGTGCTCCTTACGTCTGTTGAACCTTCCAAGGTTTCATGCAATTGATTTTCTTAGCTGAAATCCTTTACATCCTAAAAGTTTCTTCAACCTAAGTGAATACTTTTGGTACCAATCTGCTTCCAACACACAACTCTATGTGATTTTCACTTCGATCTAGGTTTGGAAATCTCTCTGGGATAGACAAAATCTACCAAACCTCACGAATCCAGAATACTTACACTCAGTTAGCTAAGAATCCTGGATTACTAACCACCTCTCAAGAACAATCTAAACATATCAACGAAGAAGAGTTTTAGATATCTACCTTGAGAAATCACAGAGTATGAGACGGAAAAAACTTTGTGGTTTTTATCTATATCTCGTTTATGATCTGAGATTGATGAAAACCTCAACGATAAATAAATACAAGATTAGGTACACGAACTATCATGCAAAGATAGATGGACCTGGCTTCACGTATCCCTAAGTGAAGTCTTCAAGTCGTGAACCTAATTATGTTTAACAGCGGAAACCAAGGTTAAAAGAGAACGACTTTAGCAAGCAACTAGGATACAAAAGTTTCAGGGATTAAAAAGTCATGTTGCATGAGTCTCTTTATTTATAGATTTTTCATGGCTCTAGGTAGCTTTAAATTCAAGTTAAGATAACTTGAGACTCAAGCAAACACTTTATCGGTTTAGATGCAATTCTTATTATGAATTCATGCAAGCATGCAAAAAGTTCGCCTCAAAATTAGATAGAAGAATATACACAATTAGGGTTGCACATGGGTCGGTTTTGGCCTCACTCACCACCCAACCCACTGATGGCGGGTAACAGAAGTTGACACCCGCAACCGACCCAACATCACAATGGGTCGGTTTTCACCCGACCCACATTACGGCGGGTTTGGTCGGGTGGGTGGTGGGTTACCCACCATAAAATAAAATGACATTACATAATAAAGTTGATGCAAAGTTGCAAACTCCAAAGTTGATAAAGCTAACAATAAAAAGGAACAGAGTTCAATTGTTCAAAGCTCAAAAGATAAAAGAGTGCATTACTATTGAGTATTGCCTACTATACTAAAGCCTAATATCATATAAAGCGACCAACAGCGACTCGCTGCAAGTTTGTGGATGTTTTACCTCCGAATGCGCTGAAAGCCTGAAATAAAACGAAGTCTGTAAATTAGTTACAGTAACAAAGATGAACTCATAAAGATCAAGCTACTGACAATGACCCTTGGCGTCATTACCTTGTCTAAGTAGGAATCAATCATCTATGACGATGGAAGAAGTAGCAAGGTCACCGAATAGCTCTGCAAGCGAAATGAACAATTAGAATGAATGAAAGGGTAGATGAATTTCTTGAAACAAGTAAAATAGCTCTGCAAGCGAAATGAACATTTTAGTTTATCCATCCACAACAACAGCGTGTACCAACACAAACTGCCCATCAATACACCGAAAGGACAGCCACTTTAATTAGATGAAATAGTACACGGTAGCTACGCGTGCTTTACAGTTTTATTGTACTTCTCTTACAACAACGTTCTTAACCAATATTATTTCAAAACCTCAAAAAAACTGAGGGTGATTAAAACGATCATGTAACATAGCTTAAGAAGCAGATCCAGCATATATGATGACACTTAGATAATGTGAGAATAGGGATGCAAATATTACCAGATTCAGCGCTCTAAAACAAATTTACAGTAGCACTGTAATCAATCATCCCTGATTTACAAAGTTCGTAACTATGCTCAGTTTCAAAGGTATTTTTAATATTTTTATTGGTCTTTCAATTTTGGTCTTTTGGGATTTAATTGATTTGCTATTACAATTGTTCAATTTTTTTTTTTGGCTTTTAATAACCTCTGGCTAAAACAAGCTCCCACTGCAACGCACCGATAAACAAGGTTCCAATGGGTGCTTGGTTATTTCTTAATCAAATTCAGCAAGTCATTGGTTGCTTAGTTACCACATCTTTCAACAAGAGCTTCCATAAACAACAGTTGAGCAGCAATTCCAAATAAAAATGTACAAGTACTACACCAATTTCGAAATGGATATATGATATTTATCTAAGCAAGGGTTTATACATATACATCTACAACAACAACAACATGTATTATCATGCAGGATCAAAACCTTTACAAATTCAACCACACATAAACCTCCACATCCATGACAGTTTATACATCATCTGATATTTAGAATAATAAGATTCACATAACAAGGCAGTTTATACTCATTAAGTATGGATTATTCACATAACAGGGCAGTTAATCTATTCACATAGCATGCATTATGTTTAGTAAACAACCATGTACTTTCATGTAATAAACATGCTGCAGTAAAACTCACAGTGTCATGAACAACAATAGAGCCAAGGAAAATTTAGACATACCAGACTCAGCAATATCAATCTCCTCCTCCTCGACTCCAAGGGTAGATGAATCCATGTCTATTAGTGTTCGTAACCAATTTTGTAACAAAATTAAGGCCTCAAGTGTCTTGGGATTTAAGGAGCTTCGAAAAGGATCCAAAATTCTTTTTCCGGTACTAAATGCTGATTCTGAAGCAACGGAAGAAACGGGAATAGCAAATATATCTTTAGCCATAAGTGGAAAAATGTCAAACCTCGCAGCATTTACCTTCCACCATTGTAATATATCAAAAGTAGCATTTTCATTTGTGGGTGTGTAGATCGGTTCAGCCAAGTACCTTTCTATCTCAGATATCCCATTGTCCTCCACATTACTCAATTAATGCTTTCGTTTATTCCTTCCCGCCATATACTTGGCCTTGCTAGAAATAGTACTTCCAAAACTCGAAGAACTTTGAGTAGAAGTAGAATTAGTCTCGCCCACAGATTCTGATGAAGATACTGCACATCTAACATTTTCTGCTTTATAAGCTGCAAACAGCTCCACAAAATTTTTCAGAACTTCTTCAACCCATTTTTCTACAAGTTTTTTCTTCATTGTTGGGTCATAATGCACAATTAAATCTTCAACAGTCACAAATAATCCATGTTCTTTCTCTCGTGGATCAAGAAGTACAACCATAAACATCAACGAATTCATCTTTCGGTATGTTCCCCAATATTTTTGTACTTGAGCAACATTACAGCACCCATGTGGCTTAAGAAAGGGTCCTCATGTGTATTTTTCCATTCTTCTAATTCTTGACGAACAGTACCAAGTTCCAATAAGAAAGAATGAGAAGTAACATAAGTAGAAGCTGAAAATGACAGTTGCTTCATAAAATACGTGTGGAAACTTAATCAGAACTCTCGCGTTGCACAATCGTATCGTTCAGGAGCATGCACTTTTGGCCTGTTTTTTTTCTTGGCTTTCCTGACAGCAGCAAAATCTTCTTCTTCAGTAATATCAAGTTCTTCTTCATTGTCTGATTCCAAATTATAATCAGCATCAAGATCAACAGTGTCATCACCATCACCCATAATATTATCTGGTACTGGAATATCAAAGCAAAACTCGTCACAAAATGCCTTATCCAACTCACGTAGCCTTTCAAATGCCTTTTCATATCTTTCAGCAGCAACAAGCATTAAGTAAGTAGAATTCCACCGCGTTCTCACATCTAATATCAGACCCTTTTTAAAATATATTCTTTCCGACTCAGCAGCCTCTGTAAACCTTTTATATTTTGCGGGAGATTTCGTGACATATTTTACCACTGCCCTGATCCTGAGAAGTGATGTATGATACTTCTTCATACCGTCCTTCACAACAAGTGCAAGTACGTGAGCCGCACATCGAACATGTAAATGTGTAGCTCCGAGTAATGCAGAACCCCAACTCTGAACTCTCTTCCTCAAATAGTCAACAACAACTTTATTTGCAGCGTCACAGTGAAAACCTTTTCAAGTCCCCAGTCTAGCAAACATTTCGCCAAAGCCTCTCCAATTTTCGTACCTTCATGGCTATCAATCAAGCAAAAACAAATAATTCTTTTATGTAGTTTCCAGTGATGATCAATGAAACGCACAGTCACTACCATATAATTGTAATTCTACGATGACGTCCAAGTGTCAGTAGTAAGGCACACTCTTACCTTATTTTCTTTGAAATAACTTTCAGATTAGCCTTCTCTGTCAAAAACAGCTTGCACACATCACTGTATATTGTCATACGACTTGGAAGCTTAAATCGAGGCTCAAGATACTTACAAAAAGCTATAAAACATTCACCTTCAATAATTCTAAAAGCCATTTCATCGGTAACGATAAATCTAATCAGCGCTCTCCTGCACGCATCTTGAGAAAAAGACACCCCAACCAACTGTGGTTCCTCTCCAAGCTTGCAAGGATGGAAGTCAAGTGTTTGTTGTCCGTCAGCTCTAGCCTCATTCATTTCATTCTTATACTTCTGACACTTATCCAAATGATGTTGGAGATTAGAAGTCCCATGTTTCTTACCATCCAAATTTTTCTTACCAATCTTGTAATTAGCCTTTTTGAAATATTTACATTTCGCTCTCTCACCATTTTCATAAATATCATAGTGATCCCATACCTTTGATCTCTTCACACCAGCATTAGGATTATTAGCTAATGTTTCACCTGCGGCACAAGCATGTGAAGGTTCAGAAGCTGGTGTAGATGAGCCAGCGTTACTCCCTGTCCCTGCTGATGGTCCATGCACTTGTCCAGAACGCGGTGGACGTGGAGGGGGAGGTCCCATTTGTGATGCCACTTCATGTATAATTGGAAGATTAGAAGCAGAATCATCTTCTGAGATTTCAACCATGGTAACCTGCACAAAAGAAACAAGTTACATCGGTAAAACACATTACAATCAAACACCATACTAACACCATACTCAATTGAATATTTGCAACAATTTAAAGTATTAACACCATACTGAATTGAACACCATACTCATGACTTAGTTCAAATACCAAATAAATTAACTAGGTTGTACTAAAGAACTGAGATTGATTTAAAATTTAAAATCAAACTACTGCTTCTGAACATAAATGAGTAATTCCAAATACTCATTGTTGCATCTTAGAAGAATAACACCTCTAAAAACACATAAACATTAACAACGAGGTCCATAATAAGACTTCTCCCTGATATTATCATTTATACAAACAAGTTGTATTCGTCTCATCTAACTATCTCAATGAATCAGTAAAATAAGCAAAACCAGTTTGGGTTTCTCAATAACCCAAATTTTGGTTTCTCAATAACCAATTTGGGTTTCTCAAGAATCCTTTGAATCTACTGATTAAACTCTTCATTACTGAGTTCTAACATCATACCAATTCATTCCAAACTGAAATTAAAAAACAACACCCTAAACAGATAAACCCTAAATTGAAAATTACAAGAAATCACATCATCAAAAAATTATAAGTTTACAACGGTTCCTAATCTTACCTTCCGTTATTGGTTTGCTTCTGGTGATGCCGATGATCCACAAAGAGAATCTGAGACTGAGCGAAGAAAAAAGAATGGAGTTGGAGTCTGCCTGAGAAGGAGAGAAGAGGCCGCGGAAGAGAAGAGAAGGAAAATACGAAAATGCGATTAGGTTAGGTCTTTTATTCATCAATTCAACGGCTCTGATAATTCATTCTAGGTTAGAATTAGATAATCTAAGGGTCAGGAATCTATGTTAGTTTTGGGAGGATGGGTGGGTCGGTTCGGGTGACGGAAGTTTCTACCCGCAACCGACCCAAGATAGGTGGGTTCTGGCGTGCCTCATCCATAGTCGACCCATGCCTAGGTGGGTTGAATCGGGTGCGGGTATTTTTGGTCGGGTACGGGTTGGGTCGGGTATGTGCAGCCCTATACACAATGGTCTAGGGTACTGGAACCGTGTGCAATGATATTTCGTGGAAAATATGCCTTATGAACTTATAAGCATAAATCGTGTGTATTAACATTTAAGACTTAAAACATGATTCACAAACACAAAGTGATTTGGTGAACAAAGTTGTCTTAGAAGTGTTTATGAGAGTTATAGAAATGCAAAACGTATTTTTTAAATAGTTTATGAGCATCTGTTTAGTTCAATACTGGAAAGGTATTTTTAGGGGTATGCAACCTATAGACCAGTTCGTGAACTTGGGTTGTCGGGGTACGCATACCGGGTATGTGTACCTTACCCATTCAAGAACTCAGGCCCTTTGGGTACGTGTACTAGGTATGCATACCTCCCTTCCATTTACGAACTCATAACCTTAGGGTACGCGTACTGGGTATGCATATCTCCCCTATTCTATAACTCAGATCACCAGGGTATGCGTACTGAGTATGCATGCCTACCATGTGTGTAGAACTTCAGTAGTCCTGAAAACTCTCTTTAAACAATTTGAAACATTCCCAATCGTCATAGATAATGAATATCATTGCTTGGGAAATTTCCAAATGATCAACTTATAACAAAAATAGCTCATGGACAATAAACTTTTTTTTTAACCTAGATTATTAAGAATCAACGAACATCCATTGTTTGAATAATATTTTGAGAGATTTATCAAGACAAGCTTGACTCAAAATTTCTTCTTTGCAACTAAATCTACTAAAATCATACAACATGGTCTCATGAGATCGAATGTAAATGCCATGAGTAAATATGATGGTTCAGTCTTCACATACCTCTTTGTCGATGAAGTTCTTGAAATGTATTCGTTTGATATTCAATCTTCGAGGGTTATTCAGTGATGTCTGATACTCAACTACCATATTCAAATCATATTCCGAGACTTGATCACTTTCGTATACCAGAAATCAAAATATAGTTTTGTGCATCTAACATTGACTTGAGATCGTAAAACTTGCGAGTTCGACCGAGCAGTGCTCTAACATATAATGAAATAAGATGTTTTTAAGTCTTTCAAAAGAGAAATCGTAATACCTTATTTTTAAGCTATTATTATCCATAAGTTAAGTAATAAAATAAAATCATGAGTTTATGCTTTACATGAGCTATGAGATGAATTATAAATTAAGTATAACGAAGCATAAATACAAGTAATCGTATATTTTTTACTTAAATCATCGATCATATAAGTGTTATAAGTAACGCCAATACTAAGTAACTTATTAGATCTTATAACATAACGTGCTAATTTTTTTTTTTAAGTTTTAGTGTAATGACCTGACCTTCCACTGATAATGTTAGAGCATCGTTCGGTTAAACTCATCAGTTTTGATAAGTCAAGCTTGTTGTGAATATTAGTTGATCAAAACTATTTCTTGATTTATAGTCTGCTAAAGTCAATCTCGGACTGGGATTAAAGCATGAGTATACGAATTCACCAATCGACCTTGAAGATTGAAGACTAAAGACCGCGTCAATAGAATCTTCATCAACAAAGGTATGTGAATACTGACTATCATATTTATTCACAGGGCCGTCCATGGCATTATTGTTTCCCAAAGCAAATAAAAAAGTGTTTCCCTTTCGAATATTTGACTAAGTTAGTCAACTTTGACCATGACAAACATTTTCCGGTGGCCAAATGGTAGAAAATCACCAAAGTTTTATCAGCAAACAATTAAAGAAAAATGTCTAACATATATTGCGTCAGAAAAAGAAAAAAAAAGTCTAATATATATGGATATAACTCAAATTTTCAGTTTATTGTGTTAAAGCTCCCTGGATCAATAACGAAGATTATAAAAATTCCAAATTCGCATGCAACTCAGAGTAACTAACTATAAATTCTTGTAGTATTTTCTAATTAAATTAATGCCCCCTCCATCTGTCACAAATCAACCGTAGGACCTCATTTAGAAAAGAAATCTTTTATGTTTGTTGTTTGACACCTCTCTATTTAATAGAGTTTTCATTTTGTTGTCCTACTAATGATTTAATTATTTCAAATGACAATCACAAACATGTTTATTTCGTCCCATCTCCTATGTAACAAAACTACAAACACAAGTTTTTTTGCCCCACTTTTTGTGCTGGTCAGTCTTGTTTACTCATGTTATCTACCATTATATAAATTGTGACATGTTGTATGACTTAAAATCATAATGAACTTTGCAAATAAAATTGCAAGCTATAAGGCGTAGTCAAGTTAATTCTTAAAGTTCACGAACTGTTTTACCAGTTTACAAACTTGAATTTATAAATATAAAGATTCGAGTTTCAATATCACAATTAACTCGCATACACGAACTATGGTCGACGACAAAAAGCATCTAATGACCATCATAAGACTTGAATAAAATATGTTTTGCTATTAAGGGGAAATGGCTATATCTAGTCCGAAATAAAATAAACCTGACTCAGTATCAGAATCGATCGATTTAAGGATTTGAGAACGATTCTCGCTATCCTCAAATCGCTTTTTGCTCCCCCTTTAACAAAAATCGTCTTCAAGACTATGTATTTGTTGAGAATCATTTTCCCTCAATATTTCAAGATCTTGACAAAGCCTTTTACATTCAGCAGTCTTTGTTTATAAATCACCCTGAAGTTTCTTTTCCCTTTCAAGAGACATACCTAGGTGATTGTGGCAAGTAAAAAATTTCTCATAGGCCTGTTTCACTTTCATCTTACATGTTGATATATCCTCATGAATTACATCATCCCTAGAAGGGTTTCTGTTTGAGTCATTAGACATTCCTACATGATTTAGTTTCAACTCATCATGAGATTCTTTGGACTAGTTCAAGATAAAATCAGAAGAACATTCCAAACTTTATTCGGATGAGGAAGAACCATTATGACTATTTGTAACCTCTGATTCAGATAGTGGTTTAATAATCTCTTGCGTTACGTTAATTGAGTCTTTTATTCACTTTCACTTAATCTTACTTTGATCATGTCGTATAGGTTGGATCGCACCAAACACAAATTTTTAGATCTTTTCGCGTTTGCTTTCTCTAATACCAATTGAAATGACGAGGGTACCAAGTACACCACAATCTTTTCGATATCAACCTATACGACAAATACATTGAGTGATCTAATATATACAAAGACTATCAAGAAGATATCAGTCACAGGGTATACACTTGATATATATATTAAGTCCGGAACCGAACCTAACTATAGGGATCAAACCCAAGTGTTTGGATTAACATACGAGTGCAATTACTTTATTATAACTAAAATAATAATTATAATGCAAAACGTAAAGTAAAATCACACAACAAGATTTTGTTAACGAGGAAACCACAAATGCAGAAAAACCCTGTAACCTAGTCCCGTTTTGAATACTCTCGGAAGTAAGCCATTATACAAAAACCACCACCAACTTTATATAGTTGAGACCAAGTAAACTATCTCTAGTCACCTAGTTTCCTCAGCATCCCTGCACCTACAACTAATCTGGCCAATGCACGTGAATCCTAAGATAGAGTTTATTATCTTAAGTTGTTTCACCTGCTATCTCAATCTCAAGAAGTAAATCAGAGACTTTTTTTGAGTCAAACAAGGGCTCTTCTGTTTTAATGAACTCCTTTGTTTGGTTAGATCTACCAAGATCTAGATTATCAAGATAACCAGATCGAGGTATACAAATTATCATATTCGGATACTGAAAAATACCACCAAGTATTAGTTTGTTGATCTAATACAACTAGAAATAAGACGTCTATCAAAAGATAGCTAAGGCGGATCCCATTCGATCAAGTATGTGCGTGAAGTAAATCACAAAGATAGGAAACCAATAAGAAATCTTCTTGTCTTCAATGTACCTATACAAATAAAATTAATTCCACTTATGGTCGAGCACACACAAAATGGAGTCTGTTAACAATGGACGATCACAAGTCTATCGTATGATCTAAAAACAGGTATGAATCACCGTCAAATCTTGATCTAGTCTGGGTGACCTTATTTCAGAAGAGAAGTCTCTCAAGAAACTAGGTGCAATCAAGATCTAACCATCGTTGGTCAATCAAATCAATAATCGAAAACTAAAATAAAAATAAAAATCGTAGGTTCCCACCAACTGTACCATCTAGGGACTTCTTGATCCCACAGAAGTCTTTTAACTAACATACGTAAGAGATTTCGCCTAATTAGGTTGCTCTCCTCTCCAAGATAGTATTACAAGTAATATTATTAGTCGAATACCACAGTGATTACAAAATAAAGTGCCCATGTTAGGATAAGTTTGTAAGAAGATAACAAACTTCACTATTTATAGACCAAGGTAGATTGGACACTAACGAATTTCCATAACTGAAAATATTCTCAAGATATGCAATAAGCACCAATATTAGGTTTTGTGTAATTCCAACTAATATCCAATTGTTATACCGAAATCCCTCATGGATGACAACTCAATATTAGCTACCATACAAGTATATTTTACTAACATATCTTCCAAATATATGTTTTACTTGCTGGAAAAATAAAACATATAAACTCAAAAATATAAAAAAAAAAAGATTCTCAAACATTTCGGCTTGGGATCTCACCTTGAGTAACAAGGAATATCTTTGAACAATAAAAGGATAAGATTATAGACGTGTTCAAATTACTCACTATGTCGACATCTCGAACTTTCCTAAATAACAAACTCATATTCCGAAAATCACACAAACCCTAGAGAATACGTGAAACCGAAAATATAACTTTACTATGGGGATTGGTCCCGTTAGAGATCCCCAATAGGGATCGGTCCTTCTATAGATCCTCAATATATAGGGATCGGTCATTCTATAGATCCCCAATAGGAATCAGACCAGTCCAGTTGATTGCTTTCAATTACGAAACAAGTTTTGCAAACTTAGTTCCTTAAACTTATGTAGTTAAACATAATTTTCTAAGTAAAAGAATCAATATATCTTAAGTTCATTACATAATATAGTAACAAGTTATGAAGATAGTGTCTATGTCGCAATTAAGAAGCTCAAAAGATAAGTGTTATATTTTGTAATTCAATATACCAAATATTCTTCCTTGACACTTTGATCAAAATTAGATGACCAAGTCTCTAATACTAGAGTTTCATATATATAACTTCACATGTTATGTTTTCAATCTAAAACGATTTGAAAGTAACATAGATAGAAACGGAAACAAGTCAAGTCTTGTATTAGTAACCTCGAGCAGAAGGATAATATGCTCGTTGATGTCAATACGTCTTCAGATTCTACAGGTCTTCAAATTAATACTTGTATGTTTCAACATTTCTAGACTTCCTAGTCTAACCTAACGAGGTTGAATCTAATAATCTAATCAAGCGACCTTGAGTTCTGGAACTAAAATATGACAACCAACCTTGACATACCAACACTTGTGTAAGGACCCTCAAGCTCGTCAACGCTATTAGACTAGTCAAGAGATGTCTTAGCCGCTAATTACTCTATTAGTTTAACACAAACGTTAGTTAATAGGGATTAATCTAACAACTATATAGTTACGAAACTAGTATCATCGAATAGATCTCGAAAGTTATGCGAAATGGACTACTCGAACGTGTCATTCGGACACCGGACGAAGAAGATATCATCAGATTATTATAAAGGGTAAAATCGTCATTTCCGGAAAAACGCTTTTGATGCAACAAGAACACGTTGTGGCTTTCCCTTATCAGATTCTTGGGTGCATTTAACAACCTGGTCGGCCTTATCTACACCTAATCGAGAAGAATTATTCATTTCTTCTTCCTTCTTCTCTCTCGTTCTGCTTCTCTGCTCATCTTCTGCTAAAATTTGTGAAGAGCAGATCGGTGATTCTGTAATCGGTAGGAGGTGGAGAAGATCATGTATTAGTTGGTATTGATGGTGTGGTTTGTATTGTGATTCAGACTCGAAGGGGGAACGAGAATCGAAGTTAGGGTTTCTGAAGGATGAAGTTTGATTAAGTTTCGTGGAATTGATTTGTGTATTGAGGTCCATATGGAAGAAGATTGAATGGGTTAACGTTTAATTATAGTTTTGAAATTGATTCTGTGATGAATCAAAGAGCTAGGGTTTCTGTGAAGTCTTTTGGAGTTCGATTTAAGTGATGATTAAGAAGAATTAAAGGATGGGTGTTGAAGAACATGAAGTGAAGAAGGAATTGACTGCAATTTCCAGAGTAACATATATTTGAGGTAATTGTTATGATTTTATTGTTTGTATAATTTTGTATTGGACTGAGGTTGATGTGGTTATGTATTTGGAATTGAACTGGTGGTGTTGATGTATGAATTGTGGTTAGGAAGTTAAACCCAAGACTGATAATGAGGCAGTGAATGGCTGGAGATGGTGAATATGCAGTTAAATTATGGATAGTGGTTTTGAACTAAGATGGGTTGAAGTTGATTATTGTTTAGCTGCAGTTGTGAGAAATGGAATTGCAGGTTATGAGATTTGGGTTCTGTATATACTAATTGAACAATTTTGGAGTGGATTACTGGTTGTAAGTATTGTAGATGATCAATGTTATCTGAATTGGAGATTAGACACATGAGTTAGGAGGTTTATGAACTGTATGGGTGCAAGTGAGAATAAAATAGAGATGGTGATGAAACTGGAATTGAATCAGCTCAGGCTATATGGGTTGTGTAGTTGAGTTTCACTCAGCTGGCTTTGGTGATGCTAAGGCAAAGGTTATGGTAATGCTTGTGTAAATGTGTTGAATCATAGGAAATAAGTATATGGTTAGATGATACAGATTTTGGGTAAGAGTGGAGTATCAGATTGTATGTAGTTGTTGAAGGTAGTAATACTACTACTGTTGGTGCTGAGACGGTGGTGTAGGTGGTGGTTCTGTAGTTGTTTGTGAGTTGCAAGGAAGTGTTGTTGTTGTTGTAGTTATAGCTTGATGGCAGTCTCAATGAAGACTTGCTTCTGCTCTTGTAGGTAAGCCGTGTTGTCTTTGTAAATCAATTTAGAGTTATCAATTGAAATGAAATAGATTGAATTTGAATTGATGTTAGAATTGTAGTTGGGTAAGAACTTTTGGTTTGTCTGACTGAACTTATTCAGTCTGACTCGTCTTGCTTAGCTGACTCAGTTAATCTGACTGAGTCGAGTTACCTTTGTTTAACTGTGTTGAATCGGTTTGACTCAGTTGACCTTAACCGAGTTAATCTTTGACCGTGGAATGGACCTTGACCTTTGACTGACGCTTACCGTTAGTTGACTCAGCTGACCGTTAGTTGACTCAGGTGGACTGGACCTTAGTTAATGGGTCTTTTTAGAGAACTTGGGCTTAGTACCTTGTATTCTTAGTTTGATATTTTGGACCCCTTATGGGTCCGAATTGATCTTTGGTTTCTTCTACAAAGTTGTTGATAGTCATAAGACTTAGTTAATGAACTATAGAAACAATCTAATTGAATTAGTAAACCTTAGCTATGCTAAAAATAGAGAATGAAAATGTGTAAGTCATAAATGGGCTTAGAACCATTAGATAGACTTGTGTGATTCTTTTGTGAGCCATTTTGGATGGATTCTTAGAGTTCTTGTGTGATTAATAGTTAGTCTATATTAACAACGATCGATTCAAAGGATGAACCAGTGGATCGTGGATCTCGAGGTAGGCTTGGCTTGTCATCAAAAGAGGTGGGAGTACTTTTAACTCTTTTGAAACCATTGTTGTGTCTTTTACAAAAGTTTATGTTTAACAAACTCATGCATTGTCAGTTGTGCATTTCATGCATTATTTAGTTTGTATTATGATTGTTCAGTTGATTCTTTGAATCTTTCCATGAATTGGAAAGGACCTGTAATGTTCGGTTGTCAATATGAATTGTTATGGGAAATGAGAATTTCCACGTGTGGTATATAGGATACGCTCCTTCATTTATATCTACATGAATTCAACTTTTATGCTTATTAGGTATGGAACAACCCGACATCAATATAGCTATGTAGGTGTGAAAAACCCGGCATCACTAATATATATTGTTTGAAGAAGGATTTTGTCCATATACGTTGTTTGTGCATTTCCAGTGACTTAGTCACTTTGATGTTTGGGAAAACATGAATTGTTTTCCAAATCTTGCTCAAAAGTTAAATGTTATTCTTGCTGGGCACCCCTTTTAGGGATGACGTGCTCACCCATTCCCACTTTCAGTTTCAGAGACAAATCAGAGTTGCGCAGCGAAAGCTCGAGGAGTTGAATCCGTTAATTTGTTAACTTCTGCTATGTCTATTATGTTTGTTTATTCTATTCGCAAACAAAATAACTATTGTATATGTATCATTTGAGAGAAGTTCATGTATATATATATATTTTTGAGCGGGATTAGCTATGGGATAAGTTTTATAACAGATTTCTTAATTGATTGTTTAAATAAATGATCTATATTCTTAGTGCCTCTTTGTTTAGTTAATCTCTTGGATTAGCTAGCTGCCAGCTTTGGGGGAGCTACAACTTGACGGGTTCAACCGAGCAATGTTCTAACACTAGGCACTCTTTCATTGCTTGGGTGACTCTGTATGGAAGACTAAAGACTAGAATGAACTGAAACTTTGGGGTCTTCTGGAAAATCCAAATTGTGTTCTTTGTGTTGGCGGTATTGAAACTGAAACTCATCTATTCCATGACTGCCAATTTGCTTCTATCATTTGGCATGACTTACTTCTTAAGATGGGATATGATAAAACTTCTGTGACAGTTGGAAGGAGGAGGTAAATTGGTGAATTGAACACTTTGCTGGCTTAACTCTCATTAATTCTATTAAGAAGCTTGTATTTTCTGGATTTATTTATCAGTCATGGAGGGAAAGAAATAACATAATATTGTCTTCTAGAAATGTGTTCCACTCTGCATGCAAGTTACCTCTCCATATTATTCAGGATATTCACTTGAAACTAAATTCTCATCCTAGCTATATCTCTGACATCCCTACTCATATAAGATTTATGCAAAATTGGAATATTGATTTTTGTTTGTCCATAAACGGTAGTCATTCCCTGCTGGTGGCTTAGACCAGAAGGTGATATCATTCTGATTAACACTAATGGGCCAAAGAAAGATCTTTCTGGAGGGAGTGGAGATACCCTTAGAGACAAATATGGTGATGTTATTGATCGTGCCATTGGAGGTAGTGTTAGAACTATTGTTGATTTCACTCCTGCAAAACAAAGGTTAAACACAAAAACTGGATTGCGGCTGAGTCACGACCAGGTCGCTCTCTTTAAGACGTTTCTGGCTCTGCCTTGAGTTTTGTGCAAGCAGTCTTTCTTTGTCACAACGTCCCCAGAATAAAACAGCCGAGAAAAACTCTCGTCGATCTCTCACGCACACAGTGAGAAATCGATCACTCTCACTCTTTTAATCTTGCTCAGAAAAAACTTGGTCTCTTGATTCACAAAAACAGTATATGGAAAACTCTTACTTTTCTGTTTCTCAAAACTGGCTTATTATACCCTTCGCAATTAAGACAAAATTAATGGGAATAAATTTTGGTTTTAATTGTCTCCATAAAATCCTGTGTAACAGTCCAAAAACGGTCAAGTAATTTATGCCAGAATAAATACTATTTTATCTGTAATTAAAACCTGTGAAAACGTTTTGAAAAAAAACTTTTTAAAAGGAGCAAAAACTACTTTCCAAATTCAAGAGAGCTCCAAGGCCCCAAGACCCCGTTCCCGGACTAATGTTATATATATTATTTATATATATACACCCATCAGTAGGGGGAGGGATTCGATCCTAAGACCTATCCCTCCGGGCCCAAAATGTTTAACCATTAGGCCAAGCTCGAATTGTTGATATATATGTACAAAATAATTATTTTAAAACATATATCCCAACAAGTAGCAGTCCCATCTCAGTGCCTGCTCATGAACCACAAGGAGTTGAGCTTGAAACTTAAGCTTGTTGTTTTACATACGATTCTGGATATCCATATTTGTTTGGATTCTATGATTGTCTATTTGTTGTTGAAAAGTGAAAATCCAAAGCCACCTTCGAATATGATGCAAATTTGGAGAAGGGTTCAGTGCTTATTGAAAAATTTCAAGACGGTCAAGATTAGCAAGTAAACATTCTCATCAGATGTTTGTCGGATGGGATAGGAGCCAGAACTGCTATGAGATTGAGGAAATTTTGGCTGAGGATAAATCTGGAAAGTTCACTACCCGCCAGGGATGAGCTTGTTGCTTTTGATTTAATCTCTGTTTTTTTTTTCTTGTTGTGTGTCTGGGTTCTTGGGCTTGTTTTTTTGGTTTTTGTTTTGTTTTTGGGCGGCCAGCTGATTGTATTTAAAAAATAATAATAATAATAAATAGTACCACGTATAAGTCTCTCAGATTACCTATAATTTCAGCACCACCGCTACGGCTCCAAGTGAGGTTTCTCTTGAATACCAAGTCTTACGCCTGTTCATTACAGGTCTCAAACAGAATTTAAAACACCAACTTGGATCATAAACATTAGAAAATGAAAAACAAACTTTTCAAAAACTTTTAAGAGTTCGAAAAAGGTAACGCTCAATGAAAAGGTCTTCAAAAATTCAGTTCGTTGGCTCTTTTATACGCCAAATCATTATTAGTTAAGCCTTCCACGTAATATTTTGATTATCTCCATACCAATAAAATTGAGAATTCCTCTTCTACTGGACTGATTGATTATTGATTAGCAGAAAGAAAAAGGTGATAATTGATTTATGCAATCATTCTTTTCCCGATCTTCAATTATTTCGAATGTGTTCTGACAAATCTTTCTTTTTCTCTAGCAAATTATGGGTTTTAAGTTTTACACTGTTTAGATAATTGAGGTTTTTAGTTCGGACCAATTGTTCAAATTTTATGCAGAATTTTGTTTTGAAGTCAGGGCATTGAGAAAAGGGATTGATGGGAATTTTAGCCATTACTTGTTTTATTCCAATTCTTGAGAAGAAGCGTTATCTTTCTTTTTCCACAACATATATTCTATGCTTTTACCGTTTTTTCCTGATGGAATAAGATCAAAGGGATCATGTTCTTGTTCTTTCCAATGAAAATGCAGCTAAACATTATCTGTCCTGTATTCATATATAGGTCATTGTTGTCTCTACTACAAGTTATACTTGTTTCATTTCCAAAATCACATTGAGGTAGGAGGAACACCATCAGAAGGACTTCTCGATTCGCTTTAACATTTCTGGTAAGTAAAGTTTCTCTTCCACGGTACTTATAGTTAATATATAAAGCCTTTCAACTTTTTGATCATTTGCCTCTTTAGGCCTATATGATTAATCATTCGTTGAACTTGGCCTCAAGTAAATGTAGGGAGCATTATGTGACAACCATAACTATCATTACGTTTCATGTTGCATGGTACTGGATTATAAGTTTAGACATGAAAACAGTTTCCTAGGTGCACAAAACATTCCTGATTATGATAGTATACTAATTTTTTGGCACATAGATAAACCTGCTTATGGAGCTTGAATGCTTAATTACTTTGTCAGTCACCTCTCAAGTCTTTAGGATTGTTGTTTTCTTGTTTCCTCTATTAATTATCGAACCGATTGCCTAAGTAGTGTTTAATCATATTTGGCGAATGCAGGAAAGCTTGGCGGTCTAACATTCAGCGATTCCACTGTCTCATATGTCTTTAAGCATTGAATTCTTCCGGTATTCTACTAATTGCCTTTCTTACTTTGTTCTAATACTTCTTATATCTTTTGCAAATTTTGTCATTAACTTATGTTTCTTCTATATTTTGTAGAATTTTTGTAGCAACATGGAACGTCGGGGGAAAAGCTCCTCATACTGGTCTGGATCTTGATAAAATTCTGCACGTTGAAGATAAATCTGACATTTATGTTTTAGGGTATAATTCTGTTTCTAGATTGGTTTGGTTCTCATAGAGTATGTTGTTCACTTCTGAATTTGGCTATCTTTGGGGATTTTCAGTTTTCAGGAAATAGTACCATTGAATGCAGGAAATGTTCTCGTTATAGAAGACAATCAGCCTGCAGCAAAATGGTTATCCCTAATCAACAATAGCCTAAACGAGCCTCAGTTAGCTGACAACTCTGACCGAACAAGCACCTCGTCTGCACCGGGTTCTTCCTATGCCCATACTTTCGACAGAAAGTCCGTTGGTTCCAGACATACAAAACAATATAGTAGCGGTTTTCCATTCTTTTATAAGCCTTCTCTCAGAAGAGTAAGTAAGAATTTCAGGACCCAGAAAAAGAGACGGCTAAAGACTTGTAACTGCGCAGTGGAATTGGACAGGCAGTTTACGTATCAAGAGAACTATCTTTTTGAACAGAACTCTTCGTCAGAAGATGATGAAGATGGTACACGTAGCGTTAGGATGACAACAATTTCATCTCCTCCTTCTAGCAACCAACCAAAGTATAGCCTGATTGTGTGCAAGCAAATGGTTGGAATTTTTGTTACCATATGGGTGAGGAAAGAACTTGTCCAACACATTGGTCACCTCAGAGTTTCTTGTATTGGGCGTGGGATATTGGGTTATCTTGGAAATAAGGTAAATAATTACCCAGATATTTTAATAAACCACTTTTACATTACTATTCAGATGTTCTGTGTTTAACAGGATGCATTTTGCAAGCAAACCATGTCAGCTTTTCTATTTTTTGACCGTACAGTACTGTTCTCATGGTGCAGGGCTGTATATCTGTTAGCATGACTTTGCATCAGACAAGCTTCTGTTTTATAGGAAGTCACTTAGCTTCTGGAGAGAAAGAAGGAGATGAGATTAGAAGAAATTCTGATGTTATAGAAATCTTAAAGTCTATCCAATTTCCAAAGATTTGCAAAAAGGCTGGTTGTAGGATTCCAGAAAAGATTCTTGACCATGAGTATGTATTTTTATCTATCAATATATTGCAAGGACCCTTGATAATCTTACATTTTTTTCGATTGCATGTCCTAAGAGTATTCTGGATTTTGTGTGTCAGTCGTATCATATGGTTGGGCGACTTGAATTACCGGATTGCATTGAGTTACACGGAAACAAGAAAACTTCTACAGGAGTATGACTGGGAAGCACTACTGCAAAAAGATCAGGTAACTTGTAAGATCCAGTGTATGACCCAAGGAAAACAAATTTCATGTAAATAGCTCAAAATCCTTTACAGATAGGTTTCTAATCTTCTTCCATGCAATATATTATTTCTGTCGTAACATTCACCTTTTCACTTATAATTCTTCTTTCATTTTCTATTTTTTGTTTTTTGATAGCTTAGAATTGAAAGAGATGCCGGACGAGTATTCAAGGGATGGAAAGAAGGAAAAATTTATTTCGCGCCCACATATAAATACTCAATAGATTCAGATGCTTATTCTGGAGAATCTGTAAAATCGAAAGAGAAGAGGAGAACTCCTGCATGGTATATACACATACATGTTCGGATCAAAATATGCATCTTTTTATGACCAAATACCAATACTTATTCAGGGCACTGCCTAATAACCTGTCATGCTGTACAATGCAGGTGTGATCGAATACTATGGAATGGAAACGGAATTGAACAACTATCCTATGTGCGAGGGGAATCAAAGTTTTCTGATCACCGACCTGTATGTGCAGTATTTATGACAGAGGTGGTGGTTCTCGATGGAAGAGCATCAAGCAGCACATTATTTCATAATTCTCGTCCCAAAGTTGAAGAAGCTGTATCTCGCACTTGCAGCAATAGACTTGTTGAGTTGAATGAGATGTAAGTCTATTTAACATATCCATGTATCGAATGGTCTACTACCTCGAGCTGAACACTAACGAAATTTACTTAATATTCTTTTTGATCGATAAATTTTACTTAATATTTTTTGCATCAAAATATTCTTTTGCTATACACTGTGTTTTTAGATATTTAACTTTTGGAACAAAAGGAAACAAATATCTCATACAAAGTATGCTGCAACTTGATAACTAATCAAAATATCTGAGATGTCCCTGATTTGATCTTCCAAACTAATGTAGCAGCACCTGGATGCACGCACACTGGGCATCAAAATTTCCAAGGCGCAAGAACATTGTTCACCATTTTCAGGATGCCTAAACACTGCGCGGAGTCGCGGACCCTGTTTGTTTCTGGAAGCATATCAATGCGTGAATGTAAAAAGAAAAAGTAGTGCACCCTTTTTCCTGGATGCAAGAATAATTTGCGTACTATATTTTGTATTCGATACATGGTTGCATAAAAGTATGCATCATTTTTCTGGATGCGGAAATATTTTAAGAGAATGATCTGGTCAGCTCCACTCGTGGCATTGCTTCTGTGCCAACAAATAATTCATCCACGTGGATACACTTCCTCCTAAAATAGAATCAACCAACATTTCGACAGCCAAACTCACTGGATAACAAACAACCACACTTGGCCACATCGCCCGTCTCCGAATCTAGTCCCATCAGTTACGTTCAAACACGGTTACTATTCTTTCTCCTCCATTCGCTCCTAACCAAAACTAAATCATCCCATATCCTTTTTTTTTTCTCTCATCCGTTTCCAAGGAAAAACCTAAAAAATGTCTGTCCACCACCACACGAGAGACAGTTCTATAATCGAATTCTCAAAAACAGATTCAAATTCAAATGAGAAAGCAAAATCAGTAATTGAATCACTCGCTCTCATAATCGATCCTCTTCCTTCATCTCTCATTAACTCAGACACTCCAGCTTTTTCTCTGCTCCATGACTCTCACCTTGCTGAAACAATATCTTCTCATCTCAAGCAACCTGATTCGGGCGCCGGTGATAACAATCTTTGCCGTTGGCTTTACGATACGTTTCAATCTTCTGATCCAAATCTGCAAACTGTAGTACTAAGATTTTTACCTATTATAGCAGGGCTTTACCTTTCTCGAGCTGGTCTACGAAAGTCCCTGGCGGGGTTTGAAGCTATTTTATTAGCTTTGTATGCTCATGAGACGACGTTTCGTGGTGGCCAGCCGATAACAGTAAATGTTCCGGATTTATCACATTCAAGTATTTATCATGAAACTAGAGCGACGGGTAAAAATAACTCGACGGAGCTGAACTTGGCGATTTTGTCACCGAGTTTAGAACCGCATGGAACGGTTAGATCGACTAAAAGAGCTAGGATTATTGGTGTTGCATTAGAATTATATCATAGTAGAATATCATTGATGCCCATTCCTTCTAAGATTGAATTTTGTGAGTTTTGTGTGATTTGGGCTGGTTATGAAAATGATGGAATCAGTAGTGAATATATTACTGATGAAAACGTTAAAGAGAAATATTTAGGCCAAGATGGTGGTGGTAATGGTGATGCTGGTTCCGGTACTTCTTCTAGTGACGAAATCGTTGGGTTGACAGAGAATAAAGAAGAGAAATACGAGAAGAAAGAAGGCAGAATTCCTTTACCATGGGAACTTCTTCAACCTGCTTTGAGGATTTTGGGCCATTGTTTAATGGGCCCAGTCGAGTCGAAAGAACTGAAAGAAGCTGCACTGGCAGCATCTAGGAGCCTATATGCTAGAGCATTGCATGATGTGAATCCTCAAGCGATTCTTGCGACAGGAAGTCTTCTAAGGATTGGGAATATGACAATGAATTCAGTCCCAGAATCTGATCCTACTGAAATATCGGATTTTAATAAACCTATTATCACCCTCTAAATGCTTATCCTTTTGTTCATTGCATTGCGATCTCATTTTCTTTTTGATTGCACTTACACAATAATTTAAGCCCAGTGATGATATTATACCTTACTGTTTGATTATTATATATTGGTAACCGTTAACGTCTTGATTTATTACAAAGTTATACCTAGCCAAGGCCATACAATTTCTGCAACATATATAAATTGCACTCTCTTTTGTTCATAGAGAATAATACTTTCATTAGAAGATGTATGGTATAACCATGGCAGTTCAACTATTTACATTTCTTAGCTTAAGAATATTTTTTTCTCTCTCTCTTCAAGGGTGCTGCAACCAGACACATCACATGCATCATCCTTGTGATGTAAGTGGCTTACACAATTCGTTTAGCTTGCTATTTTTGGCTATGTACATGCAATATCGTATAGCTAAATAGGCATTATAAAAATCCAGGGAATATACTACAACTACCTCAAGTGTACCACAGTTATCTCTCAATTAGATTATATGAAGGTGTTGGACCATGTGGGGCATAGAGGCTGTCGAGGCACCCAACCCATATAATGAAGGGATCAAGTACATACCGCAATTCACCACGAAGGGTCATCTCGAATAGGACTCGCAACTCGATCCTATTAACGGAAAGCAAACATCGATGCCAAGGGACAAAGGCCAAGTAAAACTTAATTCATATATGCCAAGGGACTCAAGTGATGCACAAGATTGTACATCACTGATGCCACTTAGTTTTTAAATATGCATTTTCTTGTTCGGGACATAAAAATTGGTAAAATATTCACCTTTCCTTCGAAATGCATCAAACTTATGGATTATCAGTAACACATAATGATAACGGTACCTACTCATCATGAAATATCCTCTCGTAAGCAATACAGCATGATGATGCTCTCGCATCAAGTATGCTTTACCGTCAATGCATTTCCCCTATATGCTCCCTCATCCAACCCTCCCTTCTTATATATGTCTTATTAACATTTCAACAAATAAGAATTTGAGAGTTAAGTGTCATGTACCGAGTATCTATATATATTTTTGCGACATAAGAAAGCCAAGTAGATGCATATGATGCATATCTCGTTCTCGGCCAATGGCTAATTTGCGAAATGCACCATAATGATGTATGTTAGATCTTAGCCGACGTCTCTTCCTTGTATAAGTCTTATTCACATTTCCACGTTTAGAAATTAGGGAGAAGAATGATACACATGACTACCCAAATTCGTTTGGATGCAATATTCGACTAAACGATGCATCGTCCGCTCCATGATGCATCCCTGGAATAAGCAACATAAATAATATTGCATCTTTGAGTAAAGTACAAGCTTAGCATCATAATGACAAGCTGATGCATCACTTGCACCAAGTATGCATCACAAGTTTAAGATGATGATTGCTCCTAGCAATGCATCATCAAGTATGCACCATTGCAAAATGATGAATTCTGCAGCAAGAATCCTCATTTACACCAAGTATGGATCACAAGTTCGAGGTGATGCGTCATTTTTCTCAATGACGCATCATAATAAGGGACAAACCATTACAAATGGTGAAATTCGATAAAAGATATATCACTTTAACAAGTGTGCATCACAGGCTTGAGGATATGCATCAATGGGGCATCCTAGAATATGCAATACGGGCCTAAGATTGTTAGAGCACTGCTCGGTCGAACTCGCAAGCGTTGCTATCTCAAGCTTGTTTGTCAATGTTAGTGATCATAACTATAAGTCTTGATTTCTAGTCTACTTATAGTGATGTCTCGGACTAGGATATATTGTGTAGTTGATCATTAGACTTAACGACGTTCATCAACTGAAGACGAAGAACTACTAAGGAGAGCTTGTGGAACATCATCAACATAAGGTATGTGGAGACTAAAACTCATTTATCACTTGGAATGTCTATTTCTACTCTATCTCCTATATTGAGACAAAAGTCGTATTACTATATAGTTGTCGATTATACACATTTGAGATTTCGAGCTGAGATTAACTCGCTTACATATGTGTTGGTAAGCTTTTGCTTCAACCAAGTTCATCTTATATTCTTGACGAAAGTCAAAAGATGACCATGTGAAAATCGCCAAATAACATCTTACATGGTTTATGTGATACAATCATTTGATGTAGACTTGGAATGTTTCTTTATGATTATTTCAATAACTTGAAAATTGCTTTGATGCTAATAGTTTTTGAAAACGGCTATTGCCATCCTCTAGAAAGTTTCAATTATTGAAATAGAGTTTAGAATACTTAACCATCATTGGATTATAAACATTTATTCATTCTTGCATGTATGTGATCCATGACCGGAACTAAAGTATGCATACCCGTATGGATTATAAACATTTATTCATTCTTGCATGTATGTGATCCATGATCGGAACTAAAGTATGGATTATAAACATTTATTCATGCGAGCTGAGATTAACCCGCTTACATATTTCTCGAAATATGTGTTGGTAAGATTTCTCTTCAACCAAGTTCATCTTATATTCTTGACAAAAGTCAAAAGATGATCATGTGAAAATCGCCGAGTAACACCTTACATGGTTTGTGTGATACAATCATTTGATGTCGATTTGGAATGTTTCGTTATGATTATTTCAATAACTTGAAAATTGCTTTGATGCTAATAGTGTGTCAAAACGGCTATTGTCATCCTCTAAAAAAGTTTCAATGATTGAAATAGAGTTTAGAATACTTAACCATCATTGGATTATAAACATAGTGTGCATTCTTGCATGTATGTGATCCATGACCGGAACTAAAGTATGCATACCCATATACGTACATGAAGTTGTGAAATTTTGTGTACCAAGTACACATACCGGTACGCGTACTCGCGTAAGTTATAGGTCCGGGAATTTCTGCTGGGTTTTGGAAGTGTACTTAAGTATGCGTACCCGTTTACATACTGGCGAACCCAAACTCAGACCGGCTACTTAGGTATGCGTACCCGTATGCATACTTGAGTGGTTAAAGTTCTAAAATCGGTTGATTCATGAACTAATAAATTTATATATTATGGAATGCATTCTTTGCAAACCGTGGATATAATGTTCATGAATTGATTCAAGTGAATCAAACCGATTTTGATTGAATTGTGTTCTTGTATACTTCTATGAGAATATAGCAATTGAACAACTCTTTAGCTAGTTTCATTTGAGTCATTTGAACTAGTTATGGTTAAGATAAGTAAGGTTGATATGAGAGTGTTCATATAGCTAACCTCGGTTAACTATGTGTACACGTTTAAGTACGGTTACTTAAACCTAAATGAAGGTACATTTCATTTGTGTATTACAAGCTAAGTTCGATCTAACGGTTGAAAGATATTATATTGAATCTAATCAGGTTTTCATCTAACAGTGAATATTGAATGTATTGTTACCAAGGTAGCATTGATTGCAAACCCTGATTTGAAAACTGTATAAAGGAGAACTCTAGCAACTGGGAAACCTAATCCCCACACCTCCTGTGTGATACTAGTTGCATAAGCTAGAGTCGATTCTCATTTAACCTTAGGTTTTTCACTAAACCTTGTAGGTCAACGACTTGAAGACTTCATTGGGATTGTGAAGCCAGACCCAACTATTTTCTCTGTAGTTGCGTGTTCTGATATTGCCCTGTTCTATCGTATTGAGTACTATCTTCTCTAATATTTGCTCGAGATTGATTCTCCGATAGGAAAGATAAAAAGTAGTCACAAACATCTTCGTCTCATCGTTTGTGATTCCACAATATCTTATTTCGCTACCATACGATTAAAATTATTGTGAGGTGATTTATTATACTTGGTTTTTCTTCGGGAATATAAGTCCGGTTTATCAATTGGTTCCTGTTCACCTTGATTTATCAAAAGACGGAAAAAAACTCATAGGTATTTACGTGAGATACAGATTTATCTATTCCAATAGACTTTTCTGTGTGAGACAGATTTGTTTATCAAGTCTTCGACTTTGGGTCGTAGCAACTCTTAGTTGTGTGTGAGATCAGCTAAGGGAATCAAGTGCGTAGTATCCTGCGGGGATCAGAGACGTAAGGAGTGCAACTGTACCTTGAATCAGTGTGAGATTGATTAGGGTTCAACTACAGTCCAGTACGAAGTTCATTGGTAGGAGGCTAGTATCTGTAGCGGTTTAATACGGTGTGGTGTTCAAATCTGGACTAGGTCCTGGGGTTTTTCTGCATTTGCGGTTTTCCTCGTTAACAAAATTCTGGTGTCTGTATTATTTCTTTTCCACATTATATTTTGTTATATAATTGAAATATCACAGGTTGAACGTTGAATCTATCAATTGGTAAATCCAACCTTTGGTTGTTGATTGAAATTCATTGATCCTTGAACATTGGTCTTTGGTATCGTTCAAGTTACTTCTCTTATATTCAATCGATCTCGCAAATTCCTATTTACTGATTGCAGATTGAATTGAGATATAGAGATATAAAACTCTTTGATATATTTTTCTCTAGATTGAGTTTGACTGTCTAGTTGATTCTCTTGAAAGTATATTGGAGTTTGTCTATTCAGATTTCCAAACAAAATATTGGGTGTGGTTGTTAGACCCCCGCTTTTTTAATTGGTATCAGAGCAGGCAAACACATTAAAGACCTTATAAGTCCGTGTTTGTAGTGATCCGAATATGGACAAAAGTGTTATCTCCATAAGTATACCACCATTCTTCGACGGCTCAAATTACTTATGGTGGAAAATTGTTAAGCGTGTCTTTCTTCAAGCGCGTGATTTTCAATCATGGGTTTATGTTGTTAATGGCTATAATCCTCTGGTTGTTGCAGAAAGAGATGCAACTATTCCAAAGGATATTGGTGCATACGAACTTGCCGAGATTCTCGCTGCAAAGAAAAATTCTGATGGGTTAAATGCTATCATCCATGCCATTACCCTAGATCTTCAGCACCATGTGTCTACGTGCATAAATATGCTTGGGATATCTTAGAAACCGTATTTGAAGGGAATACCTATGAAAAAGAAGCTAGGCTGCAAAACCTAAATTCTGATTGGGAAAACCTTTGTATGGTAGATGAAGATTCATTTGATGAGTTTAATCACAAAGTTTCTGAAATTGTTAATGCATCTTTTCCATTGGGTAAGACTATTCCTGAAAAGGACATTGTGATGAAAATTCTCAGATCGCTGCCATCCAGATATGATTCTAAGAAGCATGCCATCGTTGAAGGTAATAACCTTGCAACTCTTTCCAGAAATACGTTGGTTGAGAAGTTAAAGATATTTGATCATGAGCATGCATCCAAATACGGAAAGGATGTTGCTTTCAAAGCACAAAAGAATACTAAATTACTTGACAAAAGTAAAAGTGTTTGCATCTCTGAAGATGATCTTTCCGAGGCTGATTTATCAGATGAATATCTTGACAATTCAATCTCCCTGATCACTAGGCAGTTTAGGGATCTTCTTTTGAAGAGAAGTAAACGTTTCTCCAGAGATAAACCTAGGTCATCAGTTAAACCTCATAATTATGTTCCTCCTAAAAATAGGGATATAGATGAAATTGATGACGAGGATATGCCTCAGTGCTATAAGTGTAAAGGTTTTGGTCATTTTGCAAATGAGTGTCCAAATCGTAAAAAAAATACACTGGGAACAAAGGTCTAGCTGCAACTCTGATGAAATGTCTGATAACTATGATTCTAATGAAGACGAAAAGTAAAGTGTTGCACTTCTTTGTAAAAATATTGATTTTGATAATTGTAGCAATACATACATAAATCTTGATATTCTTTCAGAAGAAATCTCAACCGGTTTGGAAGAAAAAAGGAATCTACTTGTTTATACTGGAAACTCTTTTTCTGAGTTTTCAGGTTCCACTATGTGTCTAGCTGCCTACACATCTCTGGCGTCTGAATCATCTTCTGTGTTGACATGCTCTTATTGTTCTCTCAAAGGTCATGAACTTTCAAAGTGTTTCAAGTACAAACACAAAATGATATATGTCAACAAACTTCAACGAATAGCGAATCGATTAGCAAACAAGCTCAAACTTGTTCAAAAATCATCAGAGGTATGTAAACGCATTTGTTCTTCAAAGAAGTTAGTTTCCAAAGAAAAGACTAGATCATTAGAGAAAAATTATGGTCTAAACATTCTGAGAAATAGGGCTCTATGAATTCCTTTCGAAAAGGTTATGGTGGACAGATTATTGTTCACCCCAGCACAACTTAATTGTCTTGGTTAGTGCATCTTGTCTCATATGCCTGATCAAAAGAGACAAGATTTTGCACACCTCGGGCTTTAGGGGAAAAAATTATTTTATATTATTTTAGATTTTTTTTTCTTTCTTTTGCTCTGCTGAGCTTTGCAAGTCTGGAATTCGTGCCTCTTTTCATATCTAATTGATATTGGAAGGGACTTCCATGTTTAATCAATAAGAGAGGGTTGTTCTCGACAACTCTACTCTTTTTAGGGTTGAGAGTTGTGCGTGTGTGAACTTCTATGTTTAGAAGTTCCATACCCTACATTAATTCCTTTTTCTTTCACTTGAAACTCCTTTTATCATAAGACTGCTTGTTGAGATTATCTTGTGATTTCCTCTCACAATTTCGGTCATATGGATACTCCAAGCATTATGTCTTCCGATGGAAAAGATGTTAATATGATTTTTAAGCCAACAATCATAAAGGAAAAAGATAAATCTCCGTTACCTCCAACTTTGAAAAGAAAAAAGAAGGAATGTGAGGAAGCCAAGAGTCGTTCCTTCAAATTCTCAGAAGTTTTCTGGTATTCTTGAATATTTGAAGGAAACAAGGAAGGAGATTCAGGAAATAAAGGATATTGCTTTGAGAACTCTTGAAATTCAGAAAGCCCTGGTTTGGCATCAGTTCAAAAGGTTTGTTGGAATTGACTCCTTTCTCCATGAACCTTATGTTCCCATGGATGTTGACAACAAGGAATTCGGGGACGATAAAGAATTTTTCAGAGGTCTCAATGTCTAGGAAACTTTTTATGAGAATTTATTCTTGTGTTTTTAAGAAGGATAACTAGGGTTTGGAATAGCCATTATTGTGATTACACATAGTTATTGCCAACGATTTTCATCTTGCAATGTTTTTAAATTTTGTAGATGGGGAAAAACGATTTGCTGGTTTTCTAGGGAACGAAGGGACGATCAAGCGATCGAAGACTCCTCAACCGAGCAAACTGCCTAACCTCAAACAGATGCACTGCACGAAAGTGCTTTTAAGTTCGAGAGATCAATCTGTAGGACTCCGGCCTAAACCAAGTCAATGGACGTTCCAGAGTCAATTCGGTCACAAAGAGGGAAGAGGGTTGATCTGTAGGAGGGAAGCTGAGGAGTATGTGAGATCAATAGTGATATGTGAATGTGTTGTGGGTTTCTGCAAATGATGAATAAGTTTGAGTGATTGAAAGAATTTTGGTCACACGATTCTTGGTTAGACGATGGATTGTCTGTTCAATATCTCGTGGATTTTCTGTGTGTTTTTCGTATTTACTTTCAATCATGGACTCAGATACTTATTTATATTGCTGAAAAATGTAAAACACATTGATCTCCAGTAAGTGTGACAGTTGCTTGAGTGAAAGAGTGGGAAAGTGAGAAATCGTGGTTTCACCAGTTCCTCATACGTGAGAGGGTTGGTTAATTGTCCACCCACTATTTTTGTTAACTCCCTCAACTGCTTGCACGACTTACTTACATTTCTCATCGTGGATGAACACACATGTTGTAGGCTGCCAGCCCAAAACCTTAATGGATATCCCCCCATGTGACGTGATTGATGTCTCACGAACGTGGATTTGACTAGTCATTCGTTTGATTTATTAGACAATGGGTATAAATTTGTTCAGTGGAGCATTCATGGATCGAGCGTATGCTAGGACACAATTATCGAATGAATGATGATAGTCTGAGTAAATATTACTCCAGCAATTGATCGATAAATTACTGTGAATCGAGCGTTTGAGCAAGTATTTCTCACTCGATGAATTACTGAATATTGATAACTGGATCAATATTTGATCAATTGAGCGAGTATTGCTCGTTCAGTGAATTAATGAATATTGATAGTTGGATCAATATTCGAGCAGATGAGCAAGTATTGCTCATTCGATGGATTATTGGTAGTGTGACCAAATAATAATTAATTAAAACATTGGCAGGGCCGAATATTATATAATTAATTTAGATGTTGATTTCCATATCAATCATAAAATTATTAGTGTTTGAACTGCTCAGAATTGTGATTCAGCGAGCGTTTGTTTGAAACCCTAATTTTCAATCAATTGTTCGCCAATTGATGAATTACTGAAAATAGGATATTGAGTAAAGGAGGGACCGACCACATGTGGTGCCAAAGTGCTTGAGTAAGCGTGCTCCAGGGTCCTTTGCTGACCGGCTGGTGAAAGAATGATCAAATGCTAGTTTTGATCATTTATTAAAATAGTGCTCGAGCGAGCGTTAGATAGTAAAACCTAATTGTGGAGAGCTGAGGGAACGACCAAGAGGGCATGGGACTGGAACTTGGTGGTCGTAGGACCAGTTGCCAGTCGTTTGAGCGAGTCCCAAGTTGGTTGGGGAGAGTTTGGCCCCAATACGAGCGATTGATAGCAAATTAGGTCAAAATTGTGAATATATGTGGGACCGGCTCCTTGCAAGCCTTAGGGACGGCCTTGGTCGGTCAAGGAAGCATGCCCGTGTCACCACGGTGTCCGTGTATTAGTACTGAGAGTTTTGGTATTTTCTGACGATCGTTCGAGCAATGTTTTGGATTTTCAGAAGAGTTTGATCTTGACTGAAACTCTCAATTTTTGCTCGAATGAGCAAGAAGAACTTTGCTCATGCGACAGATAATTTGAGAATATTAAAATAATGGTATTTTAATTTTTTGACGTGGGAAGCCTAGCCGGTCGAGTGACCATTTGACTTTTGGGATTTTCCATGGTTTGAGCAATATTTGAGAAAATATTGAAAAACTAGGGTTTTCGGTCAAACGATGGAGTTTCATGAGATTATGGAAATAATAATATGAGAAAATAAGGAATTGTGAGGTGTGGGACCGGACACGGCTAGGGCATGGCCGACCGGCTAGGTGGCCCCGTCCCGTGACACCTTTCCTATTTTTTGTTTGATGAAAGTATGGAAAGCTAAGAGTTTCTCACAAACGAGGGAGTTTGCTCAGGTGACGGAAACCCTGTGAGATGAGGGAATCTCAGTGAGATGAGGGAATAAAATTTTAGTGAAATAAAATAATGGAGGGGACCGTCCACCGCATGACCGGCTGGTCGCTGGTCCCGGTCCCACGCCTCTAGCTTATTTTATTAATTATTATTTTATTTCCATGAGTCGCTCGTTTGTCCATACTTTGATTTTTCGTTCGTGTGTTTGGGTGTTCGTTTGTGCATTATTTGTCAAGTACACACACCATTTTCTCAGGACTTACTCGACGACGGTCAGACGCCGAAGTATTTATTACTAATTCATGAAATTCTGCTGGGAATGCTTCATGAAACGGAGTAATAAAATGAGTTGAGCATCTATTACTAATCCATGGGATCAGCCGGGGATCAGCCTTGGAACGGAGTAATAAGATAGAATAAATTATCTTCTAGGAATTCAGTCGGTGAATGTCACGGTAGAATCAATCTATTGTAGAATCGAGATATGAGATATTTGAAGCATCATACTCGTTCTGAAAGGTGCATAGTCAGAGAACAACGTGCAGCGTTTTTAACGTCCTGAAGGCGTTTTGCCCTCTCAACAAACAATTATGTATGGAGAGCCGCCTGAATCTATACACGGTCTCTCTACATAGTCAGGGAATAGCGAATGAGTGTAGTCGACGTCCTGAAGGCGGTTTTCCCTCTCAACAAACAATTATGTATGGAGGACCGCCCAATCGTTCTTCTATGTATAGGGTGCTCAAACTATGTAGTCAGGGAACAACGAGTGTCATCGACGTCCTGAAGGCGTTTTGCCCTCTCAACAAACAATTATGTATGGAGGACCACCCAATCTTTCTTCTACATAGAGAGGCACGATGAAATGCGTAGCATCGAACGCTCAGCAAGTGGGAGGCCTTTCGAGAAACATATTCATCGTGTCTATGAGAGATACTCGGTTAGAGATCGTGAAACAGTTCAAGGATCGTAAAACACGAAGTCACATGCGTTCCTGAAGCCGGGTCAGAAACATGCAGTATCATGATTTTACGATTTTAGCCCTTGCCGAAAATCCATCATCAACAAATTTATTTATTTAAAATTTAAAGTTTATTTGGAAGATAATTTTTGAAATATTAATCTTTATGGTTTTATATATTGCAAATTGTTATGGGATATGTTGTTTACGTCCGTGAACCTTGACTGTCCCATATTTGTCCAAAAGTTAACTCTATTATATATCGGTATGAAAGTATTGATAAAAGATAGAATGAACTTTTGACTACAAAAGTTAAGCCTATTATGTCATTATGCAAATATTGATGGAATATAGGATGAACTTTTGTTTACAAATATTAAGTCTATTATATGTCATTGTCCAAATAGTGATGAAAAATAGAATGAATCTTTGATTATTCCGCAGTATTGGTCTTTCCCTGATCCACATCTTGTGTATGTACTGTGTTGCTCCGTAAGTCTTCTTATGTTGAGCATGGCTAATTGAATTTATCATTTTCCTTTTGGTTAATTCAATTGAGATTTTTGGATACAAATTCATGTTTCATGTGATTTGTTAATGTCCAAAGAAATCCTTCTTTTCTTGTAAAAGTAAGGTCGCTCTTGTTGTTCTTTCGGGAATGACATTTTATGGGGAGAGTTCTTAATTTAACTTGTGCTTAATTACCAACTCTTTGTGGGGAGTGCAGATGTGGAATATTGTAGGAGTTATCTTGTATCTTTATAAATTCCTTGATGAATGCACTAAGTTTCGACTATGTGAAATCATCGAAACAAGTCGGTATGTTATTCTCTTTTGGTCATGAAGTATCTCTATGAAAATTTCATGAGGATTGCACTAGTTTTCGTACCTTTGCCAATTTATATTGACAAAAATGGGGAGAATTAATGTGTAGTTCACACTACAAATACATATGGTTTACGGATCATTATGTAAGGGGGAGTGTTTTCATTGTGAGATGAAGTATTGACTAGGGGGAGTGATACATATCACCATAGTACTGTTGTCAAAGTTGTGATACAATTGAACTTTGATGTTGTGTAATGATACTATGACACTGTATAATAATGATTGAGAGCAACTGTTTACTCATTGTTATTGCTACAGATCTTCAACAACGATGATGCAGAGTTGAACACATTTGGAATCATTGGAGTACTTGGAAGCGACGAATATTTCGAGTAATGTTGAAGAACCAAGGAGATCAAGCATTTGGATGAGAAGCTAAAAAGTTTACTTATTTTGTAATCCATATGTATTGATAGTTTTGTCACTAAAATTGACAAAGGGGGAGATTTTTAGAGCACTGCTCGGTCGAACTCGCAAGCGTTGCTATCTCAAGCTTGTTTGTCAATGTTAGTGATGAAAACTATAAGTCTTGATTTATAGTCTACTTATAGTGATGTCTCGGACTAGGATAGATTGTGTAGTTGAGCATTAGACTTCACGACGTTCATCAATTGAAGACGAAGAACTACTAAGGAGAGCTTGTGGAACTTCATCAACAAAAGGTATGTGGAGACTAAAACTCATCTATTACTTGGAAAGTCTATTTCCACATAATCTCCTATATTGAAACAAAAGTCATATTACTATATAGTTGTCGATTATACACATTTGAGAATTCAAGCTGAGATTAACCCGCTTACATATTTCTCGAAATATGTGTTGGTAAGATTTCTCTTCAACCAAGTTCATCTTATATTCTTGACAAAAGTCAAAAGATGATCATGTGAAAATCGCCGAGTAACATCTTACATGGTTTGTGTGATACAATCATTTGATGTCGACTTGGAATGTTTCGTTATGATTATTTCAATAACTTGAAAATTTCTTTGATGCTAATAGTGTGTCAAAACGGCTATTGTCATCCTCTAAAAAAGTTTCAATGATTGAAATAGAGTTTAGAATACTTAACCATCATTGGATTATAAACATAGTGTGCATTCTTGCATGTATGTGATCCATGACCGCAACTAAAGTATGCATACCCTTATGCGTATTTGAAGTTGTGAAATTCTATATACCAAGTACATATACCGGTACGCGTACTTGCGTAAGGTATAGGTCCAGGAATTTCTGTTCGGTTGGCTCCTGAACTAATAAATTTATATATTAAGGATGCATTCTTTGCAAACCGTGGCTATAATGTTCATGAATTGATTCGAGTGAATCAAACCGATTTTGCTTCAATTGTGTTCTTATATACTTCTATGAGAATATAACAATTGAACAACTCTTTAACTAGTTTCATTTGAGTCATTTGAACTAGTTATGATTAAGATGAATAAGGTTGATATGAGAGTGTTCATATAGCTAACCTCGGTTAATTACGGTTGAGCCAACATGGTGTACACGTTTAGGTATGGTTACTTAAACCTAAATGAAGGTAAGTTTCATTTGTGTATAAAAAGCTAAGTTCGGTCTAACGGTTGAAAAATATTAGCTTGAATCTAATCAGGTTTTCATCTAACGGTGAATATTGAATGCTTTGTAACCGAGGTAACATTGATTGCAAACCCTGATTTGAAAACTATATAAAGGAGAACTCTAGCAATAGGGAAACCTAATCCCCACACCTCCTGTGTGATACTAGTTGCATAAGCTAGAGTCGATTCTCCTTTAACCTTAGGTTTTTCACGAAACCCTGTAGGTTAACGACCTGAAGACTTCATTGGGATTGTGAAGCCAGACCTAACTATTTTCTCTCTAGTTGTGTGTTCTGATCTTTCCCTGTTCTATCGTATTGAGTATTATCTTCTCTAAGATTTGCTCGAGATTGATTCTCCGATAGGTAAGATAAAAAGTAGTCACAAACATCTTCGTCTCATCGTTTGTGATTCCACAATATCTTGTTTCGCTACCATGCGATTAAGATTATTGTGAGGTGATTAATAATACTAGGTTTTCTTCGGGAATATAAGTCTGGTTTATCAATTGGTTCCTGTTCACCTTGATTTATCAAAATACGGAACAAAACTCATAGGTATTTCTATGGGATACAGATTTATCTATTCCAATAGATTTTTCTGTGTGAGACATATTTGTTTATCAAGTCTTCGACTTGGGTCATAGCAACTCTTGGTTGTGGGTGAGATCAGCTAAGGGAATCAAGTTTGTAATATCCTGCGGGGATCAGAGATGTAAGGAGCGCAACTATACCTTGAATCAGTGTGAGATTAATTAGGGTTCAACTAAAGTCCAGTCTGAAGTTCATTGGTAGGATAATGTTTGTAGCGGCTTAATACAATGTGGTGTTCAAATCTGGACTAGGTCCCAGGGTTTTTCTGCATTTGCGGTTTTCCTCGTTAACAAAATTCTGGTGTCTGTGTTATTTCTTTGCCGCATTATATTTTATTATATAATTTAAATATCTCAGATTGTACGTTGAATCGATCAATTGGTAAATCCAACCTTTGGTTGTTGATTGAAATTGATTGATCCTTGAACATTAGTCTTTGGTACCGTTCAAGTTACTTCTCTTATATTCAATCGAGAATGCAAATTCCTATTTGTTGATTGCAGATTGAATTGAGAGATAGAGATATAAAAATATTTGATATACTTTTCTCTAGGTTGAGTCTGACTGTCTAGTTGATTCTCTTGAAAGTATATTGGAATTTGTCTATTCAGATTGTCAAACGAAATATTGGGTGTGGTTGTTAGACCCCCGCTTTTTCAAAGATGAAGCTTCATCTCATTCAATGACGCATCCTAGAGTATGCGCCATGTGAAAAATAAAATGTGGATGTCACGAAACCACTCTCCCGCGGTCTTTGAGTTGACCTTAAAGAGTTAATAGGGTCCGCATCTCCTCTTCCACTAACTCCTTTATTAGTCTGCTCAATTAAGCTCAAGTTTCAGTTGTTTAAGCACGATAAATCACGTTTTCAATTGTTTTACATTAAGATTTACCAACGCCAATTGTTTAGAATAATTGTTCTGAAAATATTACTTAATTTGGGATAAAATAAAGATATTAATTATTCCTGGACGGATAAAGCAACAATTATAATCATTTGAAGTAACAACGTTGACAACTCTCCTAATAAGTGTTTTAGATGAGCATGACAGTCTGTTAACTTAAAACATGTCCCAAGATGCAACCATATTATATTCTCCTTATTGTTGTCTAGGTTTTACCTTTGCAGCTATTTCATGACACTAATAACCTTGTAGTAATGTCTAACCTCCTATGATTGTTGGTGAAAATTAGCCTGAGTTTTCAGATGTCGAAGATCTATCATGAGGGATAACCAAGTTCTTGTTGATGCGGAAAATAAGCATCGAGAAACACTGGTTTGTTGTGTCGATGTATTATTTCAAAGAAACTATTGAATATTATTTTCGTGGTTCTTATTTGTTTGTTTCTTTTCTATGTAATTGTGGCCTTTGTTTGTTTGGTTGGTTAATTAGTAGAGAGACTATTTATTATATTTGTACATGTCATTTTGTTCTTTCCTTTTATATTTTCGTTTTGCATCATATCGTATGTAGTTGTTTTGTTCTATGATGATCTGGTTGTGTTGCCCTTTTAACTCGCATAAATCGCACATAAGTATTATGCCCCTTTATATTTTTATTTTGTGTTGGTAAATGTAATAATTCAAAACTTGAAATATTTTTGTCAGACAGTCTTGCCGATTGTCAGTTGCACTTTAGTGGGAAACCTATTAGTCACTTGTTATCTCATTTGGAGCGCACGAATAAACATTACTCGATATCTAAGTACGTTATATATCTTGACCGTTAATTCTTGGGAACAAAATTTTCTTTGGATGACATTCACGTCAATAAGACATATTTATCCATCTTATCTCCACTTAGTGGTTTGTATTTATTATGTCCCGTATGAAGGAAGGAGTTACCTTTCTTCTATCTGACTTTCAGAGCACAACTGGTTGATTTTTAACCATTTTTTTACATGGTGGACTTGTTTCCTCGTTATTCCATATAGAAATCTAGGGGCATTAGTATGAGGATAGTTAAACTATTTTGTTAAAGATATCATATTTTATGCGAGTTTGGAGTGCTAAAAGATAATTGGAATCCTCCCGAAGCTTCTAAAATGGTGACTCAAAATATTGATTGGTAATGAAAAAGAAAAGGTATCTAGTACACCACCAATATTTTCGTTCATGAACCTATATAGACAATATAACGAATATGATCTATCAGAATAAGATCCTTGTACCTGATTGTATACAAGGTCAACCTAGTATGTATCCATATTGTACATGAACCGAATTCCAACAAGAACAAATCTTGTAATCTATCTTTCGAGATCGGAATTCATAAAAACTAGTCTTGCAGGTTCTTTGTAATTGAGCTAAAAACTATCTAGGTTGATCAAATCAGTTCGTGTACGTGAATAATTAAAAGTGTCCAGGAATATCTCAAAACAACCTAGTTTGCAAACTGGTAGAATCAATTCTTTCGCGCGAATAAATAAGAGATTTAACATTAAGATAAAATCAAAGTTCCTAAAATGGTAAAATAAATTTGTGAACATGAAATACAAGTCAATGCATTTAGAATTTTCCTCCGCAATCATAGTTTGTTGAACAAATAACTGTTGCCAACATTTTATTAGATAAGTTCTATTGGAAACCATTTCTCTGATTTATGTCTCGATATTTTTCAAGTACTAGCTTGAACTCGAAACTGCTGCTTTGCAATTGATCATAATACTAAAGTCATACAACATTGTGTCTATAGATAGAATGCCAAAAACAATGAGTAAATAGAATTTTTCGAGCATTTCTCGGTCGAACTCATAAATGTTGATATCTCAAGCTTGTTGTCAAATTTAGTTGTCAAAATTATTTCTTGATTTCTAGTCTACAATTATTTAAGTATCGGATTAGGATAGAAGTATGTAGTTGAGAATCGGACATCACTGCGTTCTACCGTTTGAAGTCGAAGATCGACCGAAGCTTTTGGAGAACTTCTTCAACAAAAGGTAAGTGAAGATTGAACCACCTATTTCTCAAGTTATATTCATCCTTTTATCTATGAGATGTTGTCACATGACTAATTAAACTATTGTAAGCATATCAAGAATTTCGAGTCAAGTTTATCTTGGTAATTAGTTTCCAAAATATATATGACTAAGCTTAATGAATTTTTTTTTATACTTGATGAATTTCGGTTAAGAACAATTTATTGCTCATAATCAAAATTGTGATTCAAAATTATCATCTGAAAATATCCTGGAACAATGATATGTGTCATTGATGTTATTTGAGAATATTTCAAATTGATTTGGATAGAAATATAGAACTACTGTAAATCTGGATACATGACATTATGCATACCAGTTTCACAAATTGGGAAAAGTGTTATAGGTCCGGAGCCGTACCTAGTACACGTACCGGCGTATCTATATGTCAACATTTACTTAGTGGTATACATACCCAGTATCCATACCACAAAAAGTCTGTGAACTCGTGAACCTGGAATGGTACGCATACCTAGTATGCATACCAAAATGAACTGTTGTTTTTGAAACAGGTGTGGTATCCAAACCCTGTACGCAAACCGGAATGTTTTGCAAGTTATGGAACTTATATTTTTTTAAGGGTATACATACCCGGTACATGTACCATGACAAATATAGTCACGAACAAGGAAGAGTACACGTACCTGGTATACGTACTTTCTCTGTCAAATATTTTCAAATGCACATAAATTATTTCTGCGAGATAATTAACATTTGAATGAATTTCTAAGAACACTATGTAGACATGATTGGTCACATTATAACCTATGGTTGTGACTCAAACTTAAAGTCTTAAGTGTTATAAGAAAATGATTAAGCATATAGTTCAATCGGCTAGTTTCAGCTAATTGTTCATGAACAATGTCTTTATACACAGTCCGATTATAGTTCATCCTAACCATAGTGTATATCTTGATATGTCAATCACATTTCAAAGATTCATCTAACGATGAATATTGTTCGCTTGGTTACAAAGCTATCTTAGCTTAAACCTAAAGCAACCTATACTTTGAAAGTTTATATAAAAGGAACCTCAAGCAACTGGGTCGTCCCCTCCTTCAAACCCTTTTAGGTTTTAACAACTAAAAAAACTTCATAGGGATTCGTGAAGCTAGGTCCAACTATCTTTTATCTTGATAGTTCGTGTATCTTGATTTTTTTGATTGTTGAGCTACTCACTCAAACAAGATAGATAGAAATCGCAAAGTTCTCAGACTTTGTGATTCCACAGGTTTAATACTTGTAAGGTTAATAATAATCTATGTTGCTCTTCAGGAAGCATAAATTCGGATTTTGAGGTTAGCTAGACTTTGTCTATTGCTATCGATTTCCAGTCTCACCTTGATCTACGGTCAAAAAGGAAATCACACATATAGGCTTATCTGTAGGAGGAAGATTGATTTAAAGTCTTCAATTGAGTTGAAGCAACTCTTAGGCTGTAAAGGACGTCAGCTAAGGGAATCAATTGCGCGGAGTCCTACTGGGAATCAAGAGGCGTAAGGAACGCGACTGTAACTGAATTGCTGCGAGGGTTTAATTTGGTCTCAACTACATTCCAGTCTGAAGTTAATTGGTAGTAGGATAGTGTCTATAGCGGCTTAATACAGTTTGGTATTCAAATCTGGACTAGGTCCCAGGGTTTTTCTGCATTTTCGGTTTCCTTGTTAACAAAATTTCTGGTGTCCGTGTTATTTATTTTCCGCATTATATTATTTATCTTTATAATTGAAATATCATAGGTTGTAAGTAAATCAATCAAAGTATATACATTCATCATTGTTTGTTGGATACGACTTGATTGATTCCTGGATATTGATCTTTGGAATCGTCCAAGAACTCTCACACGTAAATCAAGTTCACGGACTTGTCTCTGTAAACTTTCTGATTATGAAAGAAAAAGATATAACTTTAAATATTATTCCTTGATTGAGATTCATTAAGTTGAACTCTCGGAATTGTATTTAAGTTTGTCCATATAGGTTGCCTAAAAAAAAGATGGGTGGTGTACTTTGGTACCCCCCGCATTTTCAATTGATATCAGAGCAGGCAAACACGTTTAAGGCCTAATAAATTTGTGTTCGAAAATCTCTAGGAATCGATATTCACGTACAAACATGTCTCTTATTGATTTTGATTACGCCAAGTATTTGGGGATTACCTCATAGGATAACACCTTAGTTGATTCTTCTGAATCAAGAGGATATAAGCTTATGTTGTCAGTATCTGATAATACTACTCCCAAATACACAAATGGCTTCATGTCAGAATCCGAATTGGAGGTAACCAGAAGCTTAAAAAAGGCTACTGAGATAACGATTTTCAAGTTTCAGAATTAAAGAACTTGAAAAAAAAACGCTCAGTATATTAATGACCTTGAAAAGTCTTTAGATAGAGAACGTGATCTCATTAACATGACGGAATATGTCCATGACGATATCTAAAAACTTATTCAAGAAACTAACATACTACGAGAAAAGGTTAGTATATTGGAGGATGCTGTCAAGGAAAACGAGATACATGAGAAACATCTAATTGAGACTCATTCATCAGAAATGAATGAACTTCATGTTGAAAAGGAAAAAGTCGAATCTAACCTTCTTTTATCTCAGGAACAGAATAAACTCCTTAAAAAGGATAATTCTGCACTTATGAGTAAAGAATCCCCAAAACCAGATGTTTTCCTTGAACCTTCAGAGACATTACCTAGTATTGAGAACTCCGTTATGGGAAAGGAAACTGGTAGAAACAATTGCGTAGAAAATCAGTATATACATTCGATAGAGATCATGAATAAACTAAGTTTCTAGATAATCCATGAAGTTGTTCACACTGCGGTAAAGAAGGTCATCTTGCATTGAAGTGCTTCAGAAGAAGAAAACAAATTACTAAACTTAAAAAATTGCTCACTTTTGCAATTGAAGAAATGAAAAATTTGTCTGCATCTTCAATCGATCTTAACACTGTAGAAAATTTAAATACTTATATCAAGAAATCCTCTCGAAACCTTCATAAGTCTAGATATCCTCACTCCGTAGTGTCACAGAACATTACTAGTATCAGACTTCCTACTGATAAAGAGGGCATGATAGGTAGTTTTTCCTCAAAGAATTGGGTCCCTGATTCTAATTCCTTGAAAATAATTTCAAGAGGTCCTAGACTTACCTCAAGAAATTCTTCAGAACTATCAAGTGTCATTAATCGGTCTAGCAAACATGAAAGCTCATCATAATCTTCTATAGGGAAACGAACTAGAAGAAAAAAGAGAAATCATTACATGAAAAACCTCAGTGCATCTGGTGATACACCTGGTGAGACTGTGTCTCACTCTGTAACCTAACGGTACAACATTAGTCCTTGAAACTAACTTGAGAGTTACAAGGAATGCATTCATATCAATTTTGATATGAATGATGAAGATTGATCAAGTCTTATGTAGTTAATTTTAATCTCTTTCTACAAAAGTAACATATAATATTTTAGTTGAGCCTGTCTCCTTAATGTCTTATTGAACTTTTGTTATTTCCTATATGAAGTAAGTGTTAATAGTCCATGTGCTCTAAAGATGTATCCGTATGGAAATCATTATTTATAGAGCTAAGAATGCATTATTGACACTCGAAGAGATCAATTACTATTTAAGTAAAGTTTTATTGTGATGAATACTCATTATAATCTCTCAGTGAACGAATTCGGTCCACGAACTAATGTTTGCGTACCGATTCACGTACCCTGCTAGGGCTTACAGATAAATCCATCGATAAATGAATAAAGAATTCATATTTGTTTGAAAAAACTCTTGTGTTGACCCTAACAAATAGTTGAGTCATATAATTCTAAAAAGATAGAAAGCTCAAAAAGACCTCATGAAGCCATTGATGTTGATGATGAAGATGTCAAATAAGAAAGAATTGTGTTTCAGGGATCTCTATTGAAAAGGATGGCTGAGAGAAAAGAGCAAAACTCTTGGGTTGCATAGTCCATCAAAGATCTGAATCATTCTCAGAATGACTCAAAGGTTGAGATTGCAAATCTACAATTGAAAATAAATCTTCTTATTGATGGTCAAACCAAAATCCTTGAAAAGCAAAAAGTCTTGATATGATACCATAAGAAGTTGATTTCTGAATGCACAAATGCTCGACAACTTGCTCGCATCGTCAATCGGAAGGTTGGTGTCTTAACTCATGAGCATGACCTCTCAACAGTCAAGTGGATTAAGGACATCAATGATACATTTTATGATGGAGTTTTGGAAAGGTATGAAGAAAATGATGAGTTATAATTTTTTATTTTCCAAGAAACTTCTTGTGAGAATTTATTCTTGCTTTTGAGAAGGATAACTAGGATTTGGTAGCAAATATTGTGATCACACGAGCTATTTCCAACGATTTTCATCTTGTATGTTTTTAAATTTATTTATTTAAATTCTAGAGTTTTTGGAAGATGAACTTACTAGTATGTAATCATTATTGGTTTAATATATTGCAAATTCTTATAAGATATATGTGTCCTTTACTTCTTGTAAATTGAACTGATATTTCATATATGCTCAAAAGTTGAATTTATTATGTTTTTTATAAACTAAAAATAGAACAAACTTTGTAAGAAATTCTCGCAGTATCGATCTACTTGTGATCACACTTCTGTGTTATTACCGCACTACACACTCCGTAAGATTTTCTTATGTTGAGTCATACCAATTAAAATTGTCTCTTTGTTCGTAACTGGCGTTGAGATTAATTTAGGTCGATGTTCAGGATACAAATCCATGTGATTTGTTAATATCCGACAAAATCTTTATTTTTCATTAAAGTAAGGTCACTCATGTTGTTCTCTTGGGAATGACACCAAATGGGGGAGAATTCTTAAATGAACTTGTGCTTAATTGATATATCTTTGGTGTGTGGTTGTGGAATTTACAGGGAATACTTGAATCTTAAATCTCCTACATGAGCGCTAAGTATTTCATATTATATGATATTATCTAATTAAAGTTGATATGTAATTCCTTTAAATCTTGAAGTATCTTTTGGTTGTACTCATTACGATCCCATGATTTTCGTACCTTTGCCAATTTTATTGACAAAAAAGGGGGGAGAATTAATTAGTAATTTTGAACTACATACATATGGTTTACGTATCATTATGTAAGGGGGAGCGAATCAATATCTATAGGTTTCACCTATTATGCAAAAGATGTAAGTAATGATTAACGGGGAGAAACATATCACCGTAGTATTACTTCGAAGTTGTGATACAATTGAACTTTGGAGAAGATTTTTGTATAACGAAGATTGAGAATATTTGTTTTCAAAGTTGGTATCGGTACGGATCTTTAACAACAATGATGCTGATATGAACATGTTCAGAATCATTGCAACTTGAAGTAACGAAGAATTCAAGGAGTTGAAGAAACCAATGAAATCAATCATGATATATTCAAGGAGTTTTTGAAGCTTTATTTTTAATCCATATGTACTGATAGTTTTTCCACTCAAATTGACAAAGGGGCAGATTGTTAGAGCATTGCTCGGTCGAACTCACAAATGTTGGTATCTCAAGATTGTTATCAAATTTAGTTGTCAAATGATGCAGTTTTTACAAGTGGTAAGAAAGGATTCGTTGCTCGAACTTTATAAAGGATGGGTTTAAGACAAATAAAATAAAATACTAAGACGAAGTAATTAATTTTGATTTTTGGTTTATCAAGGAGAAATGATTCTAGGGTTTTGGATTCGACTACTTCTAATATTTGTAAACTCAATAACAATTCCTTTGACAAAATACTCCTAGTTTGCTCAAAACAATTTCGAACCCAATCTCATGCTTTGGAAGATAAAACGTTACAAGCTCTTTTTATGACTCTCGTCACTATTCTAAGGCCTAATTTTCCTTCGCTTATAAAAGACGGTATTTAAACTGCCCAAAACAGTTTTCACGAAGCATATAAAGAAGAGAAATTTTTTAATAATTTAAAAGCACAAAATTGGAGTATTTATGTCAAAGAAAATAATTACTAAGAATTACGCATCACAAATAGCTTCTTCCAAAACCCTAGAAAAGAGATTTAGCTACTCATGAATCGAAAATTGAAGAAAACTTGATTAATCATTGTATTAAAAATAATAAAATTCTGCTTACAATGATTTCCAGTCGCTAAAGATGTTTAGCCACCAAGACGTTACAATAGTTTAGCTGCGAAAGATCTACTGCAACCAATACTGTATACGATATAAAGGTTCTGTAGTTGATTAACGACACTTTTCTGCGATTGTACTTTGCAGGTGTTGTTCTTCGTGTTCTTGGTTGAGCAGCAGCAGGAAATATTTCTGTAACTTATGATTTTCGATTCTGCAGTATCTATTCTCTCCTAGGCTCTCCGTATCTCGACTCTGGCTCAATCCAATGTTATATATACACCACAAAACCCTAAGTTTCTGTTGAGGTATGTATATTTAAAAACATATTTTTGTAATATTATACCAAACTTAGAGAGATAGTGTGGTGGTATTATTTTGGGATCCCACACTATAGACTTGGGTTCAAGTCTCACCCCATGCATTTGACTAGGTATATTATATATATCTATATTATTATTTAAAAAAATCCGGGAGAGCGGGGCCTTGGGGCCTTGGGAGGTCTGGTGATTCAGAAACTGATTTTTTGCAGGTTTGATTATTGATTTCTAAAACGTTTTTTGAAATTAATATTCCCTAATTAATTCTATTATTTTTGGTAATTATATTGTTACCGTTTTATTTTATAGGAATTTCAGTGGGCAGTTATTGAAAAATTTATTTTCATTAAAAGCGTATTGATTTCCTATGAGTTATAAAAGAACAGTTTCTGGAGAAGATGAAAAATATATTAGTTTTTCATCTATTTTGTATTCTGAGCAAGTGTTAGAAAGAGTAAGAGTTGGTTCGATCTCTGAAGGTGCAGAGAAATCGAACAAAGAGAGTATCAGCTGTTTTATCCCATAGGTTTTCGACAATTTTTGACTGCTAGCACAATCAAAGAGGCAGAGTCGCGAAATACCTTAAAGATAGCGACCTAGTCCGCGACTCAGCTGTTTGAGATTCCATTTCATTATTTGTTCACTGTTTCCAACAATTTTAAGGTATTTGATTTTGCTAGGGAGGTTGAAAACAAGCGCGTTGATGATACCAACAAGCCATTCAAATTTGAAGGGCTGCATTTCAGAAGATGGAAGATGAAGATATTCTTTTATCTCAAACTCATGAAGCTGCATATGATTGTGTCGAGTGTTCATCCTTGAACCCTGGAACCTGCTGCTGATAAGACTGCTGCTGCTGATGTTGCTGCTGATGCTGATGATGATGCTACTGATCCACCTCCTATCAGTGGTGCCAAAGACATTGTTTCTCAAACTCCTGAGGAGAAACAGAAGGCCATTGACAAATGGGTCGATGATGACTTTGATTGCAAAAACTACATTCTTAACGCATTATCTGATGATTTATATGAGTATTATTCAACTTTTGAAACTGCTAAAGATGTGTGGGATGCATTACAAAAAAAATATGACACCGAGGAAGCTGGCTCAAAGAAGTATGTTGTGAGCCGGTATTTGAGATACCAAATGGTGGATGATAGGTCAGTTGTTGCACAGGCTCATGAACTTCAAAAAATTTACCATGAAATTATGACCGAATGTATGAAAACTGATGAATAATTTCAATTTCTGTAATGATTGACAAGTTACCACCTAGCTGGAAAGATTTTCGTAATACTTTGCGTCACAAGACTAAAGAATTTTCTCTTGAAAGTTTGATTGTTAAGCTCAGGGTTGAGGAAGAAGCTCGGAAACAAGATAAGAAGGAAGAGATTCTCATTGTTTCTAAAAATAAGACTCATCCTAGTTTGAAACCTAGAAGAATGACCTGAAACCTAACCCGAACCAAAAGAAAGGAGGAAGGCCTAACCAAAACAAGAACCAACACCCATCAAGAAATGGACAGAATTCCAATTCTGAGTTTCTTTGTTATACCTGTAATAAACCAAACCACATGGCTAGGAATTGCAGGTTTAACAAGGAAAAGAATAACGCACAAGCTAATGTTGTGGGTGACGTTATAATTGCTATGGTCTATGATCCAGAGTTCTACATGGTTGGTGGATCTGATGGGTGGTGGATAGACAGTGGTGCTTCGCGTCATTGTTGTTTTGATAGGTCAATGTTTAAGACTTATGCTGAAACCAAGCACAAGAAAGTGTTTTTGGGAGACTCTCACAGCACTATGGTGAAAGGTTCTGGTACGGTAGAGTTGAAGTTTACTTCTGGGAAGACACTAATGCTGAAAGATGTCCTTCACACTCCAGAAATGAGAAAGAACCTTGTTTCCGGATATCTTCTCAATAAGGCTGGTTTGTATCAAACTATTGGGTCTGATATTTACACTATAACTAAGAATAAGAGTTTTGTAGGAAAAGGTTATGCTACTGATGGAATGTTTAAGCTTAATGTTGATGCTATGAATAAAATTAAATCTTCTGCTTATATGGTTTGAAATTTTAATGTTTGGCATGGTAGGCTTTGTCATGTGGGTAAAAAATTAGTAAATAACATGAGCAAGTTAGGTGTCCTCCCTGAATTTTCTGAAAATGAATTTGAAAAATGTGAATACTGCAGTCAAGCAAAAATAACCAAAACTTCACATAAATCTGTTGTAAGAGAATCCAAACCACTAGACTTAATACATTCTGATTTGTGTGAATATGAAGGTATCCTAACTAGAAATGGAAAAAGGTATATCATGATGTTCATTGATGATTGTTCTAATTATACTTATGTTTATTTGTTGAGCCATAAGAATGAATCTATTGAAAAGTTTAAGATCTTTATTGCTGAAATTGAAAATCAATTTGGTAGAAAAATTAAGAGGTTTCGTAGTGATAGAGGCACTGAATATGATTCTGCTCCCTTTACTGAAATTTATCAAACTAATGGCATAATACATGAAAGAACTGCTCCATATAATCCTCAAATGAATGGGAAAGCTGAAAGAAAGAATCATACTCTTACTAAATTGATTGTTTCTTGTTTGCTTAGTTCTGGTGTTGCTTCTCATTGGTGGGGTGAATGTTTGTTGACTGTTTGCCATGTTTTGAATCGCATTCCCAATAATAAAACCAAAATATCTTCTTATGAAATCTGGAGAGGTAGAAAACCTAATGTCTCTTATTTTAGAGTTTGGGGTTGTTTAGCTTTTGTTAGAAAACCTGATCCTAAAAGACATAAGTTAGAAAGTAGAGCTTATGAATGTGTTTTTATTGGTTATGCTCAAAACAGTAAAGCTTATAGGTTCTTTGATATTAATAATAAGGTTATTATTGAATCTGTTGATGTTGATTTATCTGAAGAGAGATTTCCTTTCAAATCTAGAAATAGTGGGGGTAATACTGGGGGTTCAATACCAAGTACTTTACCTAGTTCTGATTCTGAACCTAGATTAGAAGATCCTAGAAGTGAAGAAACTAGGATCACTGAATTTGAACCTAGATGCAGTAAAAGAGCTAGGACTGAGACAAAAGATAAAAATCCCGATTTTGAATTTTACGCTATAGAGGAAGAACCTTCTAATTTACAAGAGGCGTTTAGTTTTGCAGAGTCTAGTTTCTGGCAAGAAGCTGTAGATAATGAATGGGATTCTCACATGTCTAATGGAACTTGGCGTATAGTAGATTTACCTCCTGGTTGTAAGCCTATAGGTTGTAAATGGGTTTTGAAAAGGAAAATCAAACCTGATGGAACAGTAGATAAGCACAAGGCTAGACTGGTTGCTAAAGGATTTAGGCAACGAGAAAACGTAGACTTTTTTGATACTTATTCTCCTGTTACTAGATTAACATCTATACGTGTTTTGATTGCTGTTATTGCTGCTCATAATCTTGTTATTCACCAAATGGATGTTAAAACTGCCTTTTTGAATGGTGAACTAGAAGAGGAAATTTACATGGAACAACCTGAAGGTTTTGTAATTCCTGGACAAGAACAGAAAGTATGTAAGCTAGAGAAATATCTTTATGGTTTGAAACAAGCTCCTAAACAATGGCATGAGAAATTTGATAATTTAATGATTTCAAATAATTTCAGAATAAATGAAGGTGACAAATGCATCTATTATAAATTTGAGAATGATGTGTGTGTGATTGTTTGCTTGTATATGGATGATTTGCTGATATTTGGTTCCAATTTATCTGTTGTCAATGAAACTAAAAGTATGCTTAGTTCGAATTTTGACATGAAAGATTTGGGTGAAGCTAGTGTAATCTTGGGAATCAAAATAAATAGAACTGATAGTGGTATTTCTTTAGATCAATCTCACTACATTGAAAAAATTCTGAGGAAGTATGAATATTTTGATTGTAAACCTGTTTGTACTCCGTTTGATCCTAATGTGAAATTGTTAAAGTATACTGGAGAAAGTGTTAGACAATCTGAATATGCTGGTATAATTGGCAGTCTGCGTTATGCAACTGATTGTACTAGACCAGACACTGCCTATGCAGTGGGAGTTTTGTGAAGGTTTACCAATAATCATAGTTTGGAACACTGGAATGCTATTGAGAGGGTTATGCGGTATCTGAACAAACCTAGGATTACACTATAAGAGGTATCCCGCAGTCCTTGAAGGATTTAGCGATGCTAATTGGAACACTCTATCAGATGATTCCAAGGCCACCAATGGATATGTTTTTACTATTGTTGGGGGCGCTGTATCTTGGAGATCAAAGAAACAGACAATTATAGCCCAATCTACGATGGAGGCTGAATTGATGGCACTAGCAGCAGCTAGTGAAGAGGCAGGATGGCTGAAGAGTCTGTTGTCAGACATTCCAGTACGGGAAAAACCGATACCAGCCACTTTGATCCACTGCGATAGTACCGCGGCTATCGGAGTAGTATAGAATTGTTATAATAACGATAAGAATCGACAGATACGTCGAAAGCACGACACAGTTAGAGAATTTCTCACAACTGGTGTTGTTAGAGTAGATCATGTAAGATCTGAAGGAAACTTAGCTGATCCTTTCACGAAAGGACTAGCAAGAGAAAAGGTATGGAATACCTCTAAAAGCATGAGACTTTTGCCCGTTAGAAGTTGAGTCATTTGTAATGGATACCCAACCTAGAAATAGGTTCAAAGGGACTAGACGAAGTTATAAATGATATGATAGAGTCATGCATTCCCATAGTATGATATCCTGAAGTGGGAAACATGTTGAGTTATTTAACTCTTAATGATGTCTATAGCTCTTAAGTTAGAGTGGGATACACAAGAGTATTCTTGATAGACTCACCTATACGAATGTGAAGGTGTGGCCGCCTTCTATGAGAAATTGCGCATTTCTCTAAATCATTTGTTAAAAAGGGATAAGCACATGGCCTTAATGTGCGAACTTAAGGACGTTACTCTAGATATAGTTGTGTGTGTTAAATAATCTAATATTAGTTAGAGTTCAAGACGCAAGTCACTCTAGTCACCTGGTACTTAGAAAGTTTAACATTATGCAGAGTTCAAGTCGAAAGGCACCTTTGCAGATGCACAACTATACAACACTTGCTCAATGTTTTGAAATATAAGTAGGGGATTGTTGAGGTATGTATATTTAAAAACATATTTTTTGTAATATTATACCAAACTTAGAGAGATAGTGTGGTGGTATTATTTTGGGATCCCACACTATAGACTTGGGTTCAAGTCTCACCCCATGCATTTGACTAGGTATATTATATATATCTATATTATTATTTAAAAAAATCCGGGAGAGCGGGGCCTTGGGGCTTTGGGAGGTCCGGTGATTCAGAAACTGATATTTTGCAGGTTTCACTCTTGATTTCTAAAACTTTTTTTGAAATTAATATTCCCTAATTAATTCTATTATTGTTGGTAATTATATTGTTACCGTTTTATGACTGTTTTGGAGGAATTTCAGTGGGCAGTTATTGCAAAATTTATTTTCATTAAAAGCGTATTGATTTCCTATGAGTTATAAAAGAACAGTTTCTGGAGAAGATGAAAAATATATTAGTTTTTCATCTATTTTGTATTCTGAGCAAGTGTTAGAAAGAGTAAGAGTTGGTTCAATCTCTCAAGGTGCAGAGAAATCGAACAAAGAGAGTATCAACTGTTTTATCCCATAGGTTTTCGACAATTTTTGACTGCTAGCACAATCAAAGAGGCAGAGTCGCGAAATACCTTAAAGATAGCGACCTAGTCCGCGACTCAGCTGTTTGAGATTCCATTTCATTATTTGTTCACTGTTTCCAACAGTTTCTCGATTAATCTCCCATGTTTCTTTCAACAGAAGTCTCGGATTTTCTTCACAGGAGGTCTCGATAATTTCTCTACACGGCTTCTTAGTTGTCCAAACTGTTAACAAAATCTCTCCAAATGACAACATAAGATATTCTCTTGGATTCTTTCCACAGATAACACCAGCAACAAACCTGTGTATGTCAAAACTTTCCGATAATAGCTTTACTTCCTCTGTTAACGCAACAACCGTACATAACCAGATTTGATTCCTTCTTTTAGCTCCAATACATGTCATTCTTCCTTTTTTTATTAGGTAACAATGTATCCAGACCGTAGAACCCTTGAAATTCATGCCAAACTCGAACCAACAGAAACCCGTGAATATTTGTTCCACAGTTTTGCATCAATGTGGTGATTCAGCCCTATTTTCTCGAATCCGGAAGATATACCAATCCTATTTAGCTGTAACAAGCTCAGTCCAAGTCAAAACAACGATTGAATCTCCTTCTAAATTACTGAAAAATTGAACTCTAATTCTGGTACATGAAGAACAGGTTTCCCGCCATTTTTCGAAAGATCTGATTCAGCTTTTCCCGATTATATAGCCAATTCTAGTCGAAACGAAAACCATTACCAGCTCTGATAAGTCGATTAGGACGAACCCATTTAGTTTCAGGGCTTTAGTCTCACCACAACTTGCCTAAAACACAAACCCTAATTCTGCATCCATTAAAACCAGCTTTCCTGCCAAAATTCGAAATTCAAATGGAGAAGATGACCTTCCCCTTATCCAACAGCGGTATCCCTTTAGCAATTTGGGCTACGTTTAGCAATTTCTGGGGGTGCTAATAGCAATTTGTGGGGTACAAAGATGACTTTTGGGATGTATATATTGAAAAACTCCTGGGTGACTTTATCAACTCCTCCGGGACATTTCTGGGGGTGCCTTTAACACTTTTTTGGGTCCTTTTAGTAGTTTCTCGAGCCGCCAATCCATCTCTTACCTCTCATATTCACTTATTTTCTTCAATTTTTATACATCACTAAGGCCGACATGCTTTTCAGACAAAACTTGCATCACTAAAGTCGAAACATGCCTTTCAGATAGAGATGAAGAAATAAAAGTAAATAATGAGAAATAAGTCGTCTCCAACAGCAGTTGCACATGAAATGACACTTTATCCCTTTTAAGCGATGTTTCTTCTTCTTTTGCTCCAAAGTACCTAAAACTCAAAATCAAACATAAAATACATAATTTACAAGAAAACTTAGCAGAGAAAGTATTAACAATAAATGAATATCAAGGTGTTTTAGACACCTATCAAATTCCCCCACACTTAGACTTTGCTAGTCCTCGATCAAATCAAACTAAACTAATTTTAAATACATACAACTCCATCTCGTCGAGGATACGGTCAGACTTAGCACGTATAACAAGCCTTTAAACCCCTAGGTGGCCCTAGTGGCCGAGTTATAGTCTCGGGAGGGCTTACAAGAGGCATACCCACAAAACCTTTATTCCAGACCCTAGCTATCTACGCAAAACCTTGAAAGGAACTAAAGAGTCTCCTTGGTTGGCGTACTTATTGAATACAGGAGGAATTACCCTGAAGCGAAATTCCAATTGTTGTACACGAGTTTGCACTCAAGCATACTAAAATTCATATATAAGTGACAGAGCTCTACTCAGATAGTCGCACTATGGACATCAATATCTGGAGTCAACAAACCACAATCACATGTGAAAAGATTAAGAAGATGGATATGAAAATAATAGATGGTTGCGAATGGACGTCAATGCCAGGATGAATCCTATGACCTAATGGATTGAGATACTGGTCTGAACTAATATCAACACATCTGGCATATACAATGGAACCAGTGGTCGATTTTATTGACTTTATTCCGGTTGGTCTGATGGTCCGGTCTCAATTTTCTTTTTCTTTTTTTTTGTTTTTTTTTTAGTAACTCAATCACCCTATTTCAACCCAGCAGACATCAACATAAAAATTGTGCAAAAAATAAAAACAGAAGTAATATTATGAATCCGAGATACGGTGAAACTATCATGCTATTTCTAACACCTGAGCTCTGTGCTTTTATGAATAGACTCTTTAGATGTTTCCATCTATTCAGATTGGTTCCTCAACTCTTATAACCAAGATGCTTCCATCCACTTAGATTGGTTAGTGCCATCCTTAATAAGCATAAATTTCTAGGCTTTGGAGTTTAATTAATTAATTAATTAATTTATTTATTTTTTTAATTCGAACTCAAAATTTTTCTCTCACCCCCAAACTTAAACCTAACATTGTCCTCAATGTTTCAATTTAAAGTGCAGTACCAAAAATATAAGTAACAAGAGGTAAGTCAGAAAGATAGTACCTGGATGAAGCGTGGAAATCCTTCCATGGGAGCAAGAACAAATAAAAACAAAATACAACAAGAGGATGGGTTGCCTCCCATTAAGCGCTAAGTTTAGTGTCTTCAGTCAGACTTTGCTACCCGTTAAAATTAATCCTAGTAGACAGGATCTCGTAGCTCCGATTCTTCTATTGCATGGCTGGGTAACTCCAGGAATGGTTTCAACCGTTGACCGTTAACTTTGAAAGTTTCTCCGTTTTTAGGATTTTCAACTTCAACTGCACCATGAGGAAAAATAATTTTGACAAAATATGGTCCGGACCACCGAGACCTCAATTAACCAGAGAAAATATGTAGACGAGAATTGTAAAGGAAAACTTTCTGACCTGGTTCAAATGTCTTTCGAACAATCGATTTATCATGAAATATTTTTGTTTTCTCCTTGTAAATTTTCGCACTCTGGTAAGAACCATTAAGAATTTCTTCTAACTCATTGAGTTGTAGTCTACGGTGATCACCAGCAGTGGATAGGTCAAAGTTTAGTCGTTTAATGGCCCAATAAGCTCGGTGTTCTAATTCTACATGCAAGTGGCAGGATTTACCAAAGACAAGTCTATACGGAGACATCCCAAGTGGAGTGTTAAAAGCGGTTCGGTAAGCCCACAATGCTTCTACTAAGCGAAAATACCAATCCTTTCGGGTAGGTTTTACGGCCTTCTCTAAAATCTGTTTAATCTCCCTATTAGACACTTCTACTTGGCCACAAGTTTGTGGGTGGTAAGGTGTAGAAACCTTATGGGTAATTGGGTATTTCTTCATGAGCGTCTCAAAATACCGGTTACGAAAATGGGTACCTCCATCACTAATGATTGCTCTAGGCATGCCAAATTGAGAGAAAATATTGTCTCTAACAAACTTGATCACAACGTGGCGATCATTTGTCTTGGTAGAGATTGCTTCTACCCACTTAGACACATAGTCAACAGCTAATAAGATGTAAAAGTTGCCATAAGAGTTGACAAAAGGGCCCATAAAATCTATACCCCACACATCAAATATTTCTATTATTAGTATAAGACTAAGTGGCATCATATCACGTCGGGTCATCTTTCCTAACTTTTGACATCTATCACAATTTGACAAAATAGGTGGGAGTCCTTAAACAGTGTTGGCCAATAAAGACCAGATTGCAAAACCTTAGCAGTCGTTTTCTTAGAACTAAAGTGACCCCCACAAGCTCCAGAATGACAAAAAGTCAAAACACTGGAGATTTCGTTGTATGGAATACAACGGCGGATGATCTGATCGGGGCAATATTTGAATAAGTAAGGATCATCCCAGAAAAAGTATTTAACCTCAGACAAGAACTTAGCTCTATCCTGTTTAGACCAATGGTCGGGCATTTGACCAGTTACCAAATAATTGACTATGTAAGCAAACCAGGGTAACAAAGAGATGGAAAATAATTGTTCATCAGGGAACGTTTTAAGGATCGGTTTCTCATCATCTCTAGTCTCATCAAGGATACGGGATAAATGGTCAGCTACTACATTTTCAGACCCTTTCTTATCACGAATATCTAGAGTAAATTCTTGGAACAACAATAACCATATAATCAGCCGAGGTTTTGAGTCCTTCTTTGAAAGGAGATATTTGAGTGCGGCATGATCAGAATATACAATGACCTTAGACCCTAATAGATATGATCTAAATTTCTCCAAAGAAAAAACGATGGCTAACATTTCTTTCTCAGTGGTTGTATAGTTCAACTGGGAATTGTTTAGGGTCCTACTAGCATAATAAATCACACTAGGTTTTTTATCACGTCGTTGTCCAAGGACAGCACCAACCGCATAATCGGACACATCACACATGAGTTCAAATGGGAGGTTCCAATCGGGTGGTTGGATAATAGGGGCAGAAGTCAATAATGATTTTAGATTCTCAAAAGCTTTAACACAGGTTTCATCAAACACAAAGGTAGTGTCTTTAGCAAGTAGGTTCGACAGGGGTAAAGCAATCTTACTAAAGTCTTTGATAAAACGTCGATAAAATCCAGCATGGCCAAGGAAAGATCTAACATCTGTTACATTCTTAGGTGGTCTTAATTTTGAAGTTAGTTCAACCTTGGCTTTATAAACTTATATTCCCTTAGAGGACACCACATGTCCTAACATTATTCCAGATTTAACCATAAAATGACACTTTTCCCAATTAAGGACTAAGTTCTTTTCTTTACAACGTTCTAGAACTAGTGTAAGGTAGTGCAAGCATTCATCGAAAGAGGATACAAAAACCAAAAATTCGTTCATAAAGACCTCGAGAAATCGCTCAACCATGTCCGAAAAGATACTTAGCATGCAACGTTGGAATGTTGCGGGTGCATTGCACAAACCAAAAGGCATACACCTGTAAGAAAAAGTACCAAATGGACGTGAAGTTTGTCTTCTCTTGGTCCTCCGGGGCTATAGGGATTTGGTTATAACCAGAATAACCATCTAGGAAGCAATAATGGTTGTGGCCAACTAATCTTTCTAACATCTGGTCGATGAATGGTAGAGGAAAGTGGTCTTTCCTAGTTGCTGAGTTCAGCTTACGGTAGCTATACAAACTCTCCACCCGGTAGTAACACGGGTAGGGATCAATTCATTATTCTCATTCGCAACTACAGTAATCCCAGACTTCTTTGGGACAACCTGGACAGGACTGACCCATTTACTATCAGAGATGGGGTATATGATACCCGCATCTAATAACTTAAGCACCTCAGTGCGGACAACTTCCTTCATATTAGGATTCAAACGTCTCTGCATTTCTCTTGAGGTTTTGGCACCTTCTTCTAGGTAGATGTGGTGCATACAATCAGCAGGAATAATTCCTTTCAAATCTGCTATGGTCGACCCTATTGCGGTCTTGTGCTCTTGGAGAACACGAACTAGTCTACTTTCCTGATCGGGATCTAAGTCAGATGCAATTATGGCAGGAAGAGTATTCTCATTACCAAGAAATACATATTTCAGTGTATCTGGTAGCGGCTTTAATTCAAGGGTGGGTTCCTTAACTGATGATGGGAGGGGTTTATCTATGGTCGGCGGAAGAGGTTCTGGTTTACGCTGCCGTTTTCCATAATTCATTACTGGTGTAGAATCTAACAACGCATTAACTTCCTCAAAATGACTATCCTCATCATAGTAGGCTCCAAAGTGGGCCAAGCAAGCCTCTAAAGGATCACTAACACTATTTGTGGTAAAAGTATTCTCAACTAGAGAATCAATCATGCATATGGACTCATAGTGTTCGGGGTTTGGTGGGGCTTGTAATGCCTTAAAAACGTTCACCGAAATTTTCCGATTCCCAAAGAAAAATTCTACTAGGCCAGTTTGACAATGTATGACTGCATTTGCAGTGGCTAGAAACGAACGACCTAGGATGTTTGGGATATTGATATATTGACTAGAGACAGGTTGAGTGTCTAAAATCACAAAGTCAACTGGATAGATAAAGTTTTCTACCTGAACCAAAACATCTTCAATAATTCCACGTGGGATTTTGACTGACCTATCGACTAACTGTAGTGTTATGCTAGTTGGTTTCATCTCCCCTAGTCCAAGTTGTTCATATACCGAGAATGGTAAAAGATTCACACTAGCCCCAAGATCTAATAGAGCATTACTGTCAACCAGGATCTTTAAATTTGACTGGGTACTTTTGTGAGATTATGGAACTAACTTGTTGGGTCAAAAATGCCTTCTTATGGACACTCGCGTCTCTCTTGACAATGCACATCTCTTTTAAGAACTTGGCCATAGCCGGTACATGTTTTATTGCATCTAACAAGGGTAGGTTGACTTTAACTTGCTTAAAGATGTCTAGGATTTCAGCATATGTACTAGGATTTTTCTTAGCGAGTCTCTGAGGAAATGGTGCAGGTGGTATGTACACTCTCTCAGGGTAGCTTCCTCACTTGGACTCTTAGCGCTCTCAAGCCCATTAAGGTCTTTGGACGAAGTTTGGTCAACCTCAGTCTCTTTTTCAGTTGGACTTTTGTCCTTAGGTGGATCTACCGAGTTCTCTAGAGTTTTACCACTCCTAAGGGTGATAACTTCTTTGACATGTTCATTGTGGTTAGAACTACCCGACCCATTAACCTGGTTAACTCCTTTCGGATTTGGAGTTGTTTGGCTAGGAAATGTCCCGTTCTCCCTATCATTTAACCGCTTTGAAAGTTGACTTATTTGAGTCTCTAAGTTTCTAATAGCTTGGGCATTATTTTGTTGGTTACGCTGACTCATTAGGACAAAGTCATCGAACTTTTGGTTGCTTTGGACAACACTTTGAGCTAAAAGTTTCATGGATTCTTCTAAAGATGTCAACTTATGATCAACTGGGCTTGGTTCTTGGACTTGAGTTTGGTTCCTATGAAAACCTGGTGGTGGGTTTCTAGATGGGCCACCCTATTGGGCACCTTTAGACCACGAAAAATTAGGGTAATGTCTCCAACCAAGGTTATACGTATTAGAATAGGGATCAAACTTGGGTCTACCCTCAAATTTAGAGTTCATACCACCATGTAGGACACTAACCTGGTCACGGGTAGTTTCGGTTGAGTAAAACAGGGGGCACTAAAGTCCAGTATGACTTTGGTCACCACAAATGGTACATGGATAAGTTCTAGGCTCACTGTTACAACTCATAGTCTGGGTAGACCTTTGGTTCATTTTTAAGGCCTCTAGACGCCTAAGGATATCAGACCCATTATCAACTCTATTGACCCTATGGATAGGGTTCCTAGTTATTTTTGGCTCCCTCATTGAAGCCCATTGACGAGTCTTTTCAGCTAACTCGATGAACTCGTCAAAACATTCATCTGGGTCTTGATGGGTAAATTCTCCACCACTCATTGTTTCTACTTGCATTCGGGTTTCACTATAAAGGACCTCATATAAGATTTGGGCCATGTGGGATTTATCAAAGCCATGGTGCGGGCATTGGTATAACAATTCATTAAACCTTTCTATGTAATAATGTATGCTTTCACCTATTTTCTGCTTAAAGGTTTGGATAGACTGCCTAACAGCAGCAGTCTTGTGGTGTGGGTAGAACTTCTTAACAAAGGCCTCTACAAGGCCATCCCAGGTGGTGATTGTTTTAGAGGGAATCAAATGGTACCACTCATTGGCTCTCTCTTCTAGTGAAAAAGAAAACAAACGCAACCTAAGCACATCTTTTGTGACGTTCGGATAATTCATTGTATCACAGATCATTTCAAAGTCTCTTATATGGGTATACGGGTTTTCATTCTCTATTCCCCTAAATTTTCGAAGTATGCTAAATGTCTCAGGTTTAATATCAAACTTAATGGTAGTGGCCGGTAAAACAACCTCAGGTTCACGTGTCACTCTAGACGGGTTCAATCGGTCCCTAAGAGTTTTGGTTGGTGGGACCTCTTCATCCTTTTCATTAACCATTTCGGCAAAAATAGAAGTATTACCTAGATTTGTGTAACGGGTCGGACTCAAATTAAAAAGGTCGTTTTTCTCTAGTCTATCTCCTACCGTTTCCAACTTCGCATACACACGCAAGAATACTAGTGAAGAAGGAAAATCGTGCACATGCAAATGCAGGGTTTACTAAATTAGGTAAGCTTGGGATACCTCAGCAAAATATACCTAAAGGTACGAGGCTGAGACTTGTGGAATTTCGGCTGGTAACTCCCAAATGGCCCAAGGCACGGGTTCAGCGTACTTTTCCACAAGTTTCCTAAATTCGGTAATCTGACGATGCAATTGGTGTGTGCAACGTGTATTTTTTTTAAGAAGAAATATATACAAAAGGAAATAAAATTAAAAAAGAAAGATAGGGTTTTGTTACTTACCTCTTTTGGTAGGAAATTCCACAATAAATATAGAATATTACCTGCACAATAAAAATAAGAGAAATACCCAAGTAAAATCAAAGAAAATAAAATATAATAAAATTAAACAAAAACTAAACTAAAATAAAATAAAAATAAAAATCTAAAACCTAACCTAAAGGCAAGTCCGCGTCGGCGGCGCCAAAAACTGATGTAGTTTTTACAAGTGGTAAGAAAGGATTCGTTGCTCGGACTTTTTAAAGGATGGGTTTAAGACAAATAAAAGAAAATACTAAGACGAAGTAATTAATTTTGATTTTTGGTTTATCAAGGAGAAATGATTCTAGGGTTTTGGATTCGACTACTTCTAATATTTGTAAATGACAAAATACTCCTAGTTTACTCAAAACAAATTCGAACCCAATCTCATGCTTTGGAAGATAAAACGTTACAAGCTCTTTTTATGACTCTCGTCACTATTCTAAGGCCTAATTTTCCTTCGCTTATAAAATACGTTATTTAAACTACCCAAAACAGTTTTCACGAAGCATATAAAGAAGAGAAAATTTTTAATAATTTAAAAACACAAAATTGGAGTATTTATGTCAAAGAAAATAATTACTAAGAATTATGCATCAAAAATAGCTTCTTCTAAAACCCTAGAAAAGAGATTTAGCTACTCATGAATCAAAAATTGAAGAAAACTTGATTAATCATTGTATTAAAAATAATAAAATTCTGCTTACAATAATTTCCAGTTGCTAAAGATGTTTAGCCACCAAGATGTTACAATAGTTTAGCTGCGAAAGATCTACTGCAACCAATATTGTATACGATATAAAGGTTCTGTAGTTGATTAACGGCACTTTTCTGCGACTGTACTTTGCAGGTGTTGTTCTTCGTGTTCTTGGTTGAGCAGCAGGAAATATTTCTGTAACTTATGATTTTTAGATTATGCAGTATCTATTCTCTCCTAGGCTCTCCGTATCTCGACCCTGGCTCAATCCAATGCTATATATACACCACAGAACCCTAAGTTTCTCGATTAAATCTCCCTTGTTTCTTTCAACAGAAGTCTCGGATTTTCTTCACCAGAGGTCTCGATAATTTCTCTACACGGCTTCTTAGTTGTCCAAACTGTTAACAAAATCTCTCCAAATGACAACAGAAGATATTCTCTTGGATTCTTTCCACAGATAACACCAGCCACAAACCTGCGTATGTCAAAACTTTCCAATAATAGCTTTACTTCCTCTATTAACGCAACAACCGCACATAACCAGATTTGATTCCTTCTTTTAGCTCCAATACACGTCATTCTTCCTTTTTTTATTAGGTAACAACGTATCCAGACCGTAGAACCCTTGAACTTCATGCCAAACTCGAACCAACAGAAACCCGTGAATATTTCTTCCACAATTTTGCATCAATGTGGTGATTCAGCCCTATTTTCTCGAATCCGGAAGATATACCAATCCTGTTTAGCTGTAACAAGCTCAGTCCAAGTCAAAACAGCGATTGAATCTCCTTCTAACTTACTGAAAAATTGAACTCTAATTCTGGTACATGAAGAACAGGTTTCCCGCCATTTTTTGAAAGCTCTGATTCAGCTTTTCCCGATTATATAGCCAATTCTAGTCGAAAGGAAAACTATTACCAGCTCTGTTAAGTCGATTAGGACGAACCCATTTAGTTTCAGGGCTTTAGTCTCACCACAACTTGCCTAAAACACAAACCCTAATTCTGCAGCCATTAAAACCAGCTTTCCCGCCAAAATTCGAAATTCAAATGGAGAAGATGACCTTCCCCTTATCCAACAGCGGGATCCCTTTAGCAATTTGGGCTACGCTTAGCAATTTCTGGGGGTGCGAATAGCAATTTTTGGGGTACTAAAATGACTTTTGGGCTGTATATAGTAAAAACTCCTGGGTGACTTTATCAACTCCTCCGGGACATTTCTGGGGGTGCCTTTAACACTTTTTTGGGTGCTTTTAGTAGTTTCTCGAGCCGCCAATCCATCTCTTACCTCTCATATTCACTTCTTTTCTTCAATTTTTATACATCACTAAGGCCGACATGCTTTTCAGACAAAACTTGCATCACTAAAGCCGAAACATGCCTTTCAGATAGAGATGAAGAAATAAAAGTAAATAATGAGAAATAAGTCGCCTCCAGCAGCAGTTGCACATGAAATGACACTTTAGCCCTTTTAAGCGACGTTTCTTCTTCTTTTACTCCAAAGTACCTAAAACTCAAAATCAAACATAAAATACATAATTTACAAGAAAACTTAGCAGAGAAAGCATAAACAATATATAAATATCAAGGTGTTTTAGATACCTATCATCAAAACTATATATTGATTTCTAGTGTACAATTGGTTAAGTCTCGAATTATGATAAAAGCATGTAGTTGAGAATCAGACATCACTGCGTTCTACCGTTTGAAGTCGAAGATCAACAAAATCTTTTGGAGAACTTCTTCAACAAAAGGTAAGTGAAGACTGAACCACCTATTTCCCAAATTATATTCATCCTTTTATCTATTAGACGTTGGCACATGACTAATTAGACTATCATAAGCATATCAATAATTTCGAGTCAAGTTTATCTTGGTAATTAGTTCTCGAAATATATATGATTAAGCTTAATGAACATTTGTTCATACTTGATAAATTTCGGTTAAGAATGATACGTATATATGATTAAGCTTAATTGACTAATTGGTTCTCGAAATATATATGATTAAGCTTAATTGACTAATTGGAACAATGATACGTGTCATTGATGTTATTCGGGAATGTTTCGAATTGATTTGGAGAGAAATATAGAACTACTGTAAATCTGGATACATGACAGTATGCATACCAGTTTCACAAACTGGGAAAACTGTTATAGGTTCAGAGCCGCAGTACATGTATCCAGTACACGTACCGACGTAGCCATATGTCGACATTGACTTAGTGGTACGCATACCCGGTATCCATACCACAAAAATTCCGTGAACTCGTGAACCTTGAATGGTACACATACCTAGTATGCATACCATAAAGAACTGTTGGTTTTGAAACCGATGTGGTATCCATACCTGGTACGCAAACCGCAAAGTTCTGGATCTCATATTTGTCTTAAGGGTACACATACCCGGTACATGTACCATGGCAAATATAGTCACGAACAAGGAAGAGTACACGTACCTGGTACACATACTTTCTCTGTCAAATATTTTCACATGCACATAAAATTATTTCTGCGAGATAATTAACATTTGAATGAATTTCTAAGAACACTATGTAGACATGATTGATCACATTATAACCTATGGTTGTGACTCGAACTTAAATTCTTAAGTGTTATATGAAAATAATTAAGCTTATACTCCCTTCGTACCACATATATATGCGGAGAGAGACAATTCTCTTAGATTAAGAAAATTACTTGGAATTCATAATTTTTTATGTTTTTTCTTGCTTACCCTTTGTCTTACTCCAAACACAATTATCTATGTAGCATAAGTAAGGGTATAAGAAAAAGTTTGAGGGATTCGTGAAGCTAGGTCCAACTATCTTTTATCTTGATAGTTCGTGTATCATGATCTTTTTTGATTGTTGAGCTACTTACTCAAACAAGATGGATAGAAATCGCAAAGTTCGCAGACTTTGTGATTCCACAAGTTTAATACTTGTGAGGTGAATAATAATCTAGGCTGCTCTTCGGGAAGCATAAGTCTGGATTTTTTAGGTTAGCTAGACTTTGTCTATTGCTATTGATTTCCAATCTCACCTTGATCTACGATCAAAAATGAAATCACACATATAGTCTTATATGTGGAAGGCAAATTGGTTTAAAGTCTTCAATTGAGTTGAAGCAACTCTTAGGCTGTAAAGGACGTCAACTAAGGGAATCAATTGCGCGGAGTCCTGCTGGGATTCAAGAGGCGTAAGGAACGCGACTGTAACTGAATTGTTGTGAGGGTTTAATTCGATGTCAACTACGTTCCAGTTCGAAGTTAATTGGTAGTAGGATGGTGTGTATAGCGGGTTAATACAGTTTGGTGTTCAAATCTGGACTAGGTCCTGGGGTTTTTATGCATTTGCGGTTTCCTCGTTAACAAAATTTCTGTCTGTATTCCGCATTATATTGTTTATCTTTATGATTAAAATATCATCGGTTGTATATAAATCGATCAAAGTAGATAATCCATCTTTATTTGTTTGATACGACTTGATTGATTCTTGGATATTTATCTTTGGAATCGTCCACGAACTCTCACACGTCACGAAATTGTCTTTGTAAACTTTCTGAATATGAGAGAAAGAGATATAACTCTAAATATTATTCCTTGATTGAGATTCATTAAGTTGAACTCTCAGAATTATATTTATGTTTATCCATACAGGTTTCCTAAGAAAAGGTTGGTGGTGTATTTTGGTACCCCGCGTTTTCAAGGATAGTCAGTCTTCGCATGTCTTGTTGATGAAGTTCTCACATACGTTTTCGTGATCTCCATTCTTCAATCTTTAAAGCTTATTAGGTGAATTCTGATACTCAACTATCTAAAATATTCTTAGTCCAAGACTAACTTTAATATATTATAAATCAAGATAAGTTTTGTTCTAAATTTGGAAACAAGCTTGACATACCAATACTTGTCAACCGAGAAGTGCTCTGAAAAGTACAAAAAATAGGATTGACAAACTTAGCCATATCTGTATTTATTAGTTGGGACAATTTTGGTTCTCATGTACCTTATACACCTATATTCTGAACTTGTTATCTAGGTGGATATCTTATTGAGGGAGGTTCACAACATTCATGCATTATATATTTTCATAAACCGTGGTATAATGGTTTATCATAAGATATGAGTTACCTTGAGATATGATGGTTTATCACAAAGATCGGTTGGCATTAGGGTTCTTACTATCCCCTTGCAACATGAAGATTTATTGGATAGGTAAGCCTATGAAATGGTGATGACCGATGATAGTATACTTATAAATTTGTCCCTTGCGACATGAAGATTTGTTATATAAGATTATGCTCGTTTTAGATCTGAAAGCTTTTATTGGTGATCCTGCTCTAAGCTCGTCGAATGATAAAATACTTGTCTCTTTTGCCGAATAGGTAAGTTCTCAACAAAGAAGTGTCATAACTTTCTGAATCAAGTCGCTGACGATCAATTCCACAAGATCATATTGACAAATCCTACTCCATCAAGGCATCAAAGGTACATAAATTTATTTGGTTCATATACTCATATGCAATCCCCACCATTGTAAATTTCAGATGAAGGGTTTTTCTTATACATTATAACTATTACTTCTATGACATCATTAAGGAATCAAAAAATCATTTGTTTGTACACCATCCTATCTCAAGGAAAATTTGGAACTATTTCTTGAATAGTTTTGGTATAGATGGGGTTTATCCTTAATCACAAAATTACATAATACTATGTAGATTCATAATAAGGTTTGGAAAAAAGGTAAACCCATTTAAAATTTAAATCCTTATACGGTAATTTTGGTCATTTAGAAAGAAAAAAACAACAACATCGTATTCCACTACATAAATAAGAAAGTCGAGAAACTAATTGATGGCATCCAGGTAGGATCCATGACTTCTAGAAATGATCACTAATATAGATCTAGGGTTTAGATAGTTTCTGCATATGTGATAAGAAATTAGTAGTATGAGTGGGGCATGTAGACAGTGCATACATAGGGTATCCCAAATCATGGCCTGATTGTCTGAGAAACAAAATAATGCTCATCCCTCTCTCCTAAATAGTGCTCCTAAATCCCTAGCCACAGATCGGCTCCTTAGGAGCTTTATTTACCTTTCATTTCTTGATTTACTAGTTTATTTTTCGTTTGTAGGTCTCTTTTTTTTCTGGTTGAGTTTTTATGGTTTGCTCTTTGATCTTGAGTTATTAGTGCATCTTCAATCGTAGCCTCTCTGGCACCATCTACAATACCTTTAATCAGATCCTCTACTCTTTTCACTGTTGAATTTTATTAAGTTTTAGTTTCTCATCGGTTTAGTCTTTTATCTTTTGGTTACAATCTTATGGGGTTACTGTTTGTTTTTGTTTTTTCATATTTGGATTCGGTTTAGTCTTTTATCTTTTGGTTACAATCTTATGGGGTTACTGTTTGTTTTTGTTTTTTCATATTTGGATTTTGAGATTGTTTTTATACTGATGTTCTTAAGTTTGGGTTTTGGTCTGTCAATTGGTGCTTTAAAATCAGTGGTAATCATCTCCGCCAGGTACAAGAACTCTGACGTCTATTCAGGCGAGTTCTTTGTTTACCAGTTAATGATTCTGATCACTTGTGATCTTCTGGCATATCTTTAAGCATGTTTCTCTTTGGAGAAAAATTACCAACAACAACAGCAAAAAGAACAACAACAATCCAAATTATGGGAACAAAGACAGAAGCAAGAACAACAATAATCCAAGCAATGGAAACAAAGATGGAGACAACTAGATCAAGATCGTTTTCTACTTCATCAACTATAACTCTTGTTACCAAGACTCCTAAGCCGATTCAGTTCGATTCGTCCCACTACGGACCGCTAAAAACCGAGTTCGAAGACCTTTATTACATTAGGAACTGTTATTGTTACTTAGATTTAGACAGATACTGTTACTTTGAAAACATATCATGTTACTTGGTTGTACATGATCTTTAAAACATTGGGTTGGATCTGATTCAATCACTGCTTTATGCAATCATACAGATTGATTTTGCTACAAAATGAATGATGAAGTTTGGTCCTCTTGGAATTCTGAAAATATTATTATGTTTGATTTTCATTTTGTAATATTTCCGATATTCAAAACCAAAATTATGATATATTGTGTGAGGTTAGCCTCTTTTCCAAAAGAAAAAAAAAATGTAGCCAAGTCCACTCATACTGTGTGACCGTTTCCATTCCATCTTAATTAGTCAGAGCGACAATAGTTGGCCCCTTATGGCAGCCATCTTTCAAAATGCAGTCGGAACTTGGAATCTACTTGTAGTGATGAATAACTAAACAACAACTGCATATGGTTACAAGAATTCAATCCTGCAGCTGTACATTAATTGTATGTCCAGTAGTAGTCACATGACTCACATGTTAATGCATAAATTCCACCGAAATGTAGCTTGGCTAGCATTCATTTCACACACATTAATCACTGCATTCCCATTAAATCCTCTCATCTGTACCTGAGCAACGTCATTTTTCAAGGTTTCAATTTCTTATCCTACTTGATATCTCTGCTTTCCTGAGAAAGATAAAAATGTTTGTAGGAAAAAACTATCAAATAAAAACTAGAATTTGCATCAATAAATTTGTAAAGGGTTTTCACATATCTATTATTTAAATATAAAAGTGTTTGATTACATGAAATGCCACCACGCAACAACAATAAGCAATCACAAAATAACAGTAAATAATATGAAGAAAGGGAATAATGGTAATGGACAATAGTATTACAAATGAAATCAAATTCTCTATTTCTACGATAAACATGTTTATCGTTGCTCTCAGAGTATAGTTGCAACAACTAATCCGAAGAGATAAACCAGGATAGAGCTTTGAATGAACGAAGAAGTATTTGGGGACGGCGGCAATGATGTATCCGGTGAATGTCCCATCGCCATTGGTCCCATCGCTTCCATTGATCCCGTTGGTGCTCCTCCTGGATTAAAAAGAGATTATAATCTACGCATTTTGATAAATTTACCTGGATAATTCCATTTTGACTATCCTTATGACAAAGAGATAGTACAGTTTGAAACAACATAAAGAAGACCTCAACCAAAAAACAAAAAGTACCTGGAGACATTGATCCTCCTGGGCTTGATGCACCTCCACCTACTGGAATTCCAATGGCTGCCAGAAAAAATAAAAACAGTGGTCGCACATTTAGTGGTATTTTGGCACGGAGGTACAAAAAAAATACTCATGAGTAACATGTATGGTATATACTACTGCAACTGCATTTTCTTAAGTTGATAATCTTATTTGTCGGAAGTATAAACAAATCACCATTAGAGTGTCAAGATCCACAATGTTCTCCCCCAAAACCAAAGAAATTAGTTGTTTGAGAACAAAAGACAAAATTATCAGCATCTTCTCCGGTTGTTTAATTGCAACAAATACTAAAATTTTGGGCTGATTTAGTAATAAATACTGCGTATGACTTTTATACAGTATTACTACGTACTATTTGTCTAACCTCAATATTACAGAATGATTAGTTAATAATCATTACAGAATCCCAATGACCCAATGAGTATCTAATCTAACACTGTAGAACAGATCGTGAAGAAAATTCAAAAAAACTAATGATAAGACAAGAATTATGATGAGAATAGTGACAAGTACAGTAACTTAAGGAGGAATAAGTAAATATAACTTACTTGCACATAAACTAACCGGAGGAGTTTCAACTTTGCAGACTTTAGGAAGATTTAGGGATTTATTGACATCAAGTTGGATCCCCAAACTACTAGAGTTACCAAGAAGTTGACACAAACATATCGGAGAACTTTCCACAAGACCGGCAAATGAAGGACAACAACCTTTGTCCGGTGTAGTAAGATTACTACCGGTTTCGACGTAAGTCAGACAATCCGACATGTTTAATACCTTTGAGAAACAATCGTCTGAATCAGACATCGTTGGTGAATCTGCCATCACTGTTGGTGCTTCTGCTGGTACTCCTGCTGGTAATGGTCCCTGTGCTGAAACAGTAGGAGTAGATGTTAATACCACACAAAGCAGTAGTACTACGACCGGAGCAACCATTGTTATACTCTGAATTCTTCGACTACTATTACTTTTAATCTCCATTTTTGGGTTTTTCTTGTTTCTCGCTCTAGAGGAAAATAACACTAAGAATGATAAGACAATGGGTGAGCAAGTTAGAAGGGAAAGTTCTTTTATAGGCTAATTTTGATTGGGTCTAGCTATTTTGCTACATAATACGTGTTTTAGACACGAGTTTGATTCATAATTACTACTGTATTTTGTGATTATTTTGATTAAATTTCTTTTCGTATTATTAAAAGAAGTAGTTAGAATTCAATACTGATCCATCTATATTTGAAAAACCTTCAACTGAAAATGTTAGGGTGAAGTGTATGGTTTGCTGGAAATAAGTTCATTTGTGGAATTCTTGTTAAACCTAAAATTTTGGATGGAAAATGATGGCGATTACACACGGGCTTAATTGATGTCAGACTCGCTGGAGTTGGGTGTATTGATTTTGTGATTCATGAGAATGACAGTGTTTAACAAACATTTGGAGAGCACAACTTGTAGTTAAATGTCACGAGGGCAGCATCATTTGATAGTGGCAAAAGATATTGCATAGTTTTGTGCACATCATCTATATTCTCTTCTTATCTGCCACTTGGATTTACTCACTTCTTTGGAGCAATGGCTTAGATTTGGTGGGATTGTTGACAAAAGTTGGTCGCTGTTTACAGGATTTCTTCGGGGTACCAGGTGCTATGGATGTTGTTACTTGTTTGAGTTTTGAAACGTCTTAGAAAAGCTATCTATGGTTTTGGCTTTTTTGGGGGTTTGCAATCAATGCTACCTTGGTAACAAAGCATTCAATATTCACCGTTAGATGAAAAACTGATTAGAGTCGAGCTAATATCTTTCAACCGTTAGATCGAACTTAGCTTGTTATACACAAATGAAATGTGACGTCGTTTAGATATGAGTAACCGTACCTAATGGTTGGCTCAACAATAGTTAACCGAAGTTAGCCATATGAACACTTGCATATCAACCTTATTCATCTTAATCACAACTAGTTCAAATGACTCAAATGAAACTAGTTCTAGAGTTGTTCAATTGTTTATATTCTCATAGAAGCATACAAGACACAATTGAAGCAAAATCGATTTTGATTCACTCAAATCAATTCATGAACATTATAGCCACGGTTTACAAAAGATTGCATTCCTTATTATATAAATGTATTTGTTCATGAACAAACCGATTTTAGAACTTAACTCACTCAAGTATGCAAACTGGTACGCATACCTAAGTAGCCGGACTTGGTCTGGGTTCGCCAGTATGCGAACGGGTATGCATACTGTCGTACATGACCAAACTCAGTTGAATTCCCGTACTTGAACTTTTAAGCCGGTACGCATACAGTTATGCATACTAAGTTCCCGGACTTCAACTATCAAACCAGTACGCATGCTGGTATGCATACTGTGGTTCCCGGACTTGGATCAACTTGCAACAGTTAGCATACAAGTACGCATAATGTGCTATATCCAATCAATGGTTAATCGTTCTAAACTCCATGTTAATCATTGAAACATTCTTGGAAGACGAGAATAACTGTCTCACACAAACTACTAGCTTCAAAGCAATTTTCAAGTGATCAATAGATCAATACGAAACATTCCGAGTTTACATCAACCTATCTCACACAAATCATGTGAGATGTTACCAGGAGATTTTCACATGATCATATTTTGACTTTCGTCAAGAATAAAGATAAACTTGGTTAAAGCGAATGCTTGCCAGCACATATTTCGAAGAAATATGTAAGCGAGTTAAACTCAACTCGAAATATCAAATATGTATGAAGTAAAGTATATATAGCTATACGAGTTTTTTCTCAATCAGTGACAGATAGAAATAGACTTCTGAGTGATAGATGAGTTCAAGTCTCCACATACCTTTTGTTGATGAAGTTCCACAAGCTCCCCTTAGTAGTTCTTCGTCTTCAATTGATGAACGCCGTGAAGTCTGAAGCTCAACTACACATTCTATCCTAATCCGAGACATAGCTATAAGTAGACTAGAAATCAAGACTTATAGTTTTGGAAACTAAACTTGACAAACAAGCTTGAGATAGAAACGGTTGCGAGTTCGACCGAGCAGTACTCTAACAATCTCCCATTTTGTCAATTTTAGTGACAAAACTATCAATACATATGGATTACAAAATAAATAAACTTTGTAGCTTCTCATCCGAATGCTTGATTTCCTTGGTTCTTCAACATTACTCGAAATCTTCGTCACTTCCAAGTACTCCAGTGATTCTGAACGTGTTCACCTCAGCATCATAGTTGTTAAAGATCCGTAGCCATAACAATAAGAAAACCATTGTTCTCAATTATTGTTATACAATGTCATAGTATTATTACACAACATCAAAGTCCAATTATATCACAACTTTGACATGGTGATATGTGTCACTCCCCCTTAGTCAATACTTCATCTCACAATGAAAACCACTCCCCTTTACATATGATCTGTAAACCATATGTATTTGTAGTGTGAACTACACAATAATTCTCCCCTTTTTTGTCAATATAAATTGGCAAAGTTACGAAAACTAGCGGGATCATAATGAAATTCTCATAGAGATACTTCATGACTAAAAGAGAACATATCAACCTTGTTTCGATGATTTCACATAGTCGAAACTTAGGAGTTTATAAGGATACAAGAAAACTCCTACAATATTGCACAACCGTACTCCCCACAAAGATTTAGCAATTAAGCACAAGTTCAATTAATAACTCTCCCCCATAAAATGTCAATCCTGAAAGGAACAACAAGAGCGACCATATTGTTAGAGAATAGCTCGTTTGAACCCACCAAGCGTTGGTATGTCAAGTTTGGTTGTCATATTTTAGTGAGTCAAAACTCATTTAAAGAGTCGCTTGATTATATACTAGAGTCAACTTCGTATATGTTAGCTAGAAAGTTACTAGGATATGAGACTTACAAGTATTATGTGAAGACTTGGAGAATGTGAAGAAGTAAAGATCTATAACGACGACATCATCCTTCCACTTGAGGTTAGTAATATTTGACTTGAACTGTTTCATTCCTAATGTATCTTTCAAGTCGTGCATATTGAAAACATAACTGCGAAGCTGTGAATGATTATACTCTAGTTAGACATAGTATTAAGGAATTACAATACGAAGTATAACGTCTATCTTTTGAACTTCGTATATAAGACATCGACATAATTGTATGAATGCTATTGTGATTATGTATGGGTATGGGTGAAGATTTCTTCCTAGGAAACAATGTTTTACATTTGTTTAAAGGATGTACAATTCATAAACTTGTTTTGTGAATCGAAAGGGAAATCGTTAGGCTTATTGGTATTGGTATTCATTGCAAATCTTTGGATTACCAATATGTGTGTTTAGTATAACAGCTCATAACTTGTTTATGTATCTTGGTAAAACTATTCACAATGCATGACTTTTGTATTGGTATGACTTTTATCAGTGAAACTGATCTTAAGTAATCACCTGAGATGGTATGATCGATATGTTGTAATTGGTATGACCAACTCTATACATTGGGGAACCGATCCTAGTAAGAGGTGCAACCGATCACAAGCATTGGGAATCGATCCTTGTAAGAGGTGCAACAAGTCTTAGTAATTGGTAACCGATCCTATGACTTGTGTAACCGAATACAAGTTAAATACCATAAATATGTGGTAACCGATCATAATACCTAGTCAACCAATTTTTGGAAAGCTAGTGTGACCGATCCCAGTACCCACATGGAGGTAGAACCGAAGCCTTGTGTTTTAGTAGAACCGTGAAACCCATTAACGGTGATTTGATAGGATAATAAATCACATAGTTCTTGGAAGTCGGATGAACCAATTCTAAACTTGTTTGGAAGTGTGGCAAATCGGTTCCAAGATTGTAAAAATGAAAAAGGATTTACAAAGTAAAGATGTCGACATACTTTGAACATGTGTAGTAATTATTATCTTTTATTGTTCAAAGATATTCCTTAATAACTAAAGGAGAATCCCGGATCGAAATAAATTGAGAATCTTTTAATTAAGGTTTTTAGTTTTTATATGCTTTTAATTTCCATCAATTAAATGCATATCTTTAGAAAATAAAAATCAGTAATGTACATTTACTAATTAAAGATTTTCTAATGAGATTTAAGTCAATATTTGGATAGTGCATTTCCAGGAATTATGAAAACTGTTTTTGCCCTTAGTGCATATCTTTGAGAATATTCGGTTTTGGAAATTCCTTGGTGTCCAAACTTCATTGGTCTATAAATATTTAAGTTTTCATTTCAAGCAAACTAATCCTCAGAGCCAGCAAAACTACCTAGTTGTGTTGTTAATGGTGGAGCCGTCTATTCGGAGAGGAAAGTACCATAATTAGGCGAAATCTCTTACGACCGCTCGTTTTAAAGACTTCTTTGGGATTGGGAAGCTCTACGAGTACCGTTGGTGGGAAACTAGATAATTGCAGTTTATTATTAGTTTTCGATTGATTTGATTGACTAACGGTGGTTGAACTTTGATTGCACCTAGTTTGTTTATGCTTGAGAATCTTCTCTTCTGATATAAGATTCACTCAAACTAGATCGAAGTATCGACGAGGATCTTTAGAACTGTTTGTAGATCTAAAGACGTCTTGGGATAATCCATTGTTAACAAACTCTGTTCTGTGTGTGATTGATCATAAGAGATTCAAGTTGTTTGTGTGCAGGTGTTTATTGAAGATCTAAGAAGATTTGAAGACAAAGAAGATTTCTTATTTGAGTTCATAATCTTTTGTGTGCACAAAACTTGATCGGCTGGGGATCCAACTATAATCGGTTTATCTTTGTGATAAATTTTATTGATTAGTTGAGTAGATCGGCATCAATACAATTCTTTGTGATTAAGAGTATTGCTTGCATAGTCTAAACAATTACTTTGGTAGTTGTTAAATAGATAGATCTAAGAACCTGACAAAGGAGTTTATTGGGATAAAAGGAAGAGCCTTTTGTCAAACTCATATCACGTTGTTTGAAAAGAGTTGTTACCGAACAGATTTGTTGTTCCTTTACTGTTTGGAATACAAACCAAAGGAATTGTTCCAAGTGCGTAACTTATTACAAGTTGGAGGCGCAGGGATACTAAGGGAACTAGGTGAACTATAGGTTTAGTTGCTTGGTCTCAACTATACGAAGTTGGTTTAGATTTTGTATAGCGGATTAATTTGAGAGTATTCAATTCTGGACTAAGTCCCGGGGTTTTTCTGCATTTGCGGTTTCCTCGTTAACAAAATCTTGTTGTGTCTTTTACTTCTAATTATAGAAGTAAAATACACAAACGTTAATTCCTAATTACTTGATAGCAATCCTATTGTGTTTAGTTAAGTCCGAACCTATTATCAAGCAATCATACTTCGTTGTTGATCTTGTATCCATAGTCAATCACACAAGTTATCTTGTTGCCGTATTGTCTCGATCTCGTATCCATAGACGATCACACGAGATGTGAAACGATTATTTGTATTGTTGATGAGTGCTAAAAAGTGCATATTTCTATATATTTTTCTTGGCATTTAACTCATCTTTTGTGCATTAATTCTACATTTTAACCCATATTCTGTATTTTCATTGTTTTCAAGAATAAATATTTTTATTAATTAATTTTGTATTTTTAGGTACCAAATAAAGCTTGGATGAATTGCAGAGCGAAAAGAGCAGAAAAGTAGTGAAAAGTCGGGAGGAATTACACAAGGAAGCCGCGAAGAATGTTGTGCGCAAGACCAAAAGGCTAGAACTGGGCTTGAAGAGGAAGAATTGTCCTTAAAGAAGATATGGGCTTGGCATACCCAAGGCCCAAAACCCTCACCCAAACCCATTTCCAATATCCATAGCCCACTTCTCCTGTAGCCGTCAGATTGGATCATCTCAGCATCCTATGGTCGCCTCATCGTCGCTCATCAAAATCTGAAGATCCTGCTTCACACTACAACACCTAACTCTAATCTGCGCCGTTAATTTTGATGTATTATTCATCCAACGGTCGCTACAAGCTCCCTTCTATCTCGCCGTCAGATTGATCTATCAATTCCACATCCAACGGCTGAGCTTCTCAAATCATCAAACTCGTTGTACCCGATCAACACCCAAACACCAAATTCCCTATACCCGAACCAAACACACTTTACCCAAATTTCCCATCGACTTCTTCTTCTCTTTCCCCTCACCTCCGTCTGCAACTCCATCACCACCACGCCCTGCCACTGCCACATCCACCTTCTCCACCTGCCATAGCCACCATCACCACTCTACAACAACCCATCTCCTTTCCCATCATTTCCCTACCACTCTACCCACCTAATTCATCGATTTCCCCTCTTTTTTCTCTGAAACCCTAGATGAGAAAATCAATGAATTAGGTTGAGTTAGATACGCAATTGGAAGGCATGGAGAGGAGCAGGAGAGTCAGAAGAAGAATGGGTCGACGTACAGAAGCCATTATCAAGGATTAGGTAAACTGAATTTCAATTTTTACAAACCCTAATTTTGCTGATTTGGGGGAATTTTGGGGTTTGAACTGTATGTATAAATAAGGGACTTTGGGTGTTGTAGAGAGTATGCTTGGACTAGCCAGTGCACCACCAAGAGGACTGGAACAGCCAGTTCCTCAATTCCTCAATTCCTCAAATGTTCTGTTTTTGTTTTTGTTTTTGTTTCAATTTCAATTACTCTTTATGTTTATCATGTTTTTAATTACTGTCAACATGTTCTAGTTCTTCAGTTAGGGCTTAGATGAAGCCTGAAGACCTTGTTGGGTAGCAAAATCTTAGTGAACACTCTTGTAGGCTTAACTGAATTAGGATGTTAGTGTTCTTGGTCATCAAATGCACCTGTGATTGAGTGTGCTGTAAGAAGACACTCAATGCTAGGGGTGAACTAGAGAATTTAGGGACTTAACCATCCACATTTAACTGAAGTAGGGAAGTAATGAAGCTTAGGGATCAAACATCACCTGTGATTGAGTGTGCTGTAAGAAGACACTCAATGCTAGGGGTGATGCTAGTGAAACTATCTGATTAACTTTCCATCTATGTATGCCCTGGATTATAAGGAAGGCATGAGCCTCCACCTTTGTCCATTAGGGACAAGAGCATAAATTAGATTGATGCTGCCTAGCTAGGCCATAAGGTGAATTCAAATCCCCTAGTGCATTTACTGCTTAGCTTCTTTGCCTTATCTCACTGCCTTTGTTTCTTTGTCACTGCCTTTGGCTCACTGCCACTGATTTTTCTTGTTAACTGTCACTTGCTTCATCACTTTAATTCACTGCCTTAGTTTACTGCTTAGGATAATCTTAGCTTAGGAAAGTAGGAAACCTTCAATCACACACACCAAGTCTATGTGGATCGACTCGCACTTGCACATTATCTACATCGACGCCGTGCAATTGCGGTATTAGTTTGTAGGTCTTTTAGAAACCTACCAATTGTCTCGACTCAGTCTATAGACAATCACTTTCGGAGAAAGGACTTATAGATGGAAAAGTTTTAGATTGAGGTATATTTGGGTACCCTCGTCTTTTCACTTACTTTCACAAGAAAAGAAGGATTTCTTTGGACATTAACAAATTACGCGCGATTGGGGGATATCAAAACTAATTGGGGGATATAGCTACATGACAAAAACTGGATCCAAATATCAAATCTGGGTCACCCCTTATGTAATTATTTTTTTAATTCCTAATCTAGCCCTCACTAATCAGGTTTAGTGGTTAATAATAATTAGTAAAATCTTAAGTATTTGGGGGATAAATTAGTGTGTACTTTTATTTGAATTTGTGTGAGTGAGGTGAGAGTAGAAAGAGGGAAAAATATTTTTGAGTTGAATTTTTTTTTGTGACAATGGAAGATGATTGTGAGGAGAGAATTGCTGTTGTTGAATCTTTAGCTCAACTACAACAAGAAGCATATCTTCAATCTTCGGTTAATGATAACAACTCACAATTGGACTTATATGATGAACCAACACCCTTGGAATATGATTTTCGTGAGCATGAAGTGTTTTTTGAAGAACCAACCCAAGAAAGTAAACAAGTTCAACTTACAAGCATCCCCAACACACAGGTAATGCTGCCAAGAGGTCGAAAATTTGTTTTTTTTTTCTTCTGAAACCGCCATTTTTCTGTGAAAAAGCTTGGTGCCGGCATACTCGTAGTATGAATACCACTCCGGCACCAACAGAACCGGCACGGTATTCATATTATTTTCATGCCGGCGAAAATTATCCCCCTTTTTGAATCAACCGCCGGTGTGGTCTTCAACCCAACAATTCCATGACGGCATGCAGTTAACTTTTTACCTACCTGATAAGCGCATTTATGTGTCTAATTTATCTCAATTGTGTATATTGTTAGTGCCCATTGTTGTACTTATTTTGGTTTTTAATCTCTTTGTAGGTGTTTTTGGATAAATAAGGCTTTGCGGCAAAAATTGGTTAAAAATGTGGCCCTTGGATTGTCGTTGATAGTGTAACGGAAATGCCCCAGAAGTGTACCGGAAATACCCCGGAGGAACCCTGAAAAAGTGTGGAAAACATCCCAGAAGAATTTCTAAAGGCAATCCTAAGTTGGATAAGGGGCACCCCATTTCAGGGCACGTGCTAAAGGGACACCATAACTGGATTAGGGGGAGGTCAGTTTCCTTCTCAAAATTCAAAACAGAAACTGGCGGGAAAAATGGCAGCAGCGAAGAACAGTTTTGAAAGTGGAATTTGAGCGAGTTTTGAGGAGATTCAATGGATGTATTTGGTACGTATGGACTCTAGAAGACATAACAGGCCTGTTGCAAGCAATTAGACCCAACCAATTGGGCTGGATAAGCCGGAAGAAGAGATCAAAGTCCAGGCAGAGAGACGTGTCCTGCTGTTCACTGTCGAAGATTTTGTGGAGATTTTGGGAGACTTTTACGCTGGATAATTATGTATTTGGTCCTGTTCAAGTCATAGGAAGAGTTTGGTGGCTATTTTATAGCTAACAGACGCGTACAAAGCAACAGAAAAGAGATTTCTCTCTCAACTGCACGTGAAGAAAAAGGGAGATAAACTCGGATTTAATCGAGTTATTTGGACCTTGTTGTGTATATAAAGGCTGTTGAGAAGTGGTAGAGGGTGGGGTCGAGAGTTGGGGGTCGAGCAGAGCCTCTGAGGAGTAGAAACAATCGATATCCAGGAACGGGTTCTGCTGCTGCTGCTGCCATTAAAGAGCTTGAAGAACACGAAGAACAGACTATCCAGGACAGTCTTATTTTCAGCAGCGTCAACAACAGTTAGCTTGTGTCGTTGTTTACAACAGCAAAGTATTGTCGTTGTTCTCTGGACGCTCAGCGTGGGTCGTAGATCCACTGTTTTATCCTTTTTCAATATTTTAAACACCTTGTGAGCTTGAATTATTATTTTGAGTGTGTGTTTGATATGAATAGCTAAACCCCAATACTGGGATGAAGGAGGAAGCCTTATTTCACAAACTTTTGGTAACTATAATCGATTCTTTATGACTTTTGCACTTGTTTTTCATCGTTTTATGATTTTTATTAATTAGTTGTGATTTCGTTTGATGGTGTATGCTTAGACGTAAGAGCTTTTGATGCACCATGCTTGTGATTTACAATTGATTTTTTACAAAATCTATTTTTGGCAAATAAAAGAGTCAACAAAATAGCTAGAATAGTTATGAGTCGTTATATGAACTGATTGAATGTGGTTAATGGTGGAATCCGAAGTCCTAGTATCTCTTGATCATGTGACATATTTTGTATATATTTTTGTTTTTAAATCTTTACAAGTCCGAGCAACGAACTCTTATTTACCGCAATCGAAATATTACAACAAAATGGCGCCGCCGACGCGGACTTGTATATAGATTTGTTTTTAGGTTTAATTTTTTTTATTTATTATTATTTGTTCCTTTTCGAAGGAATAGAAGCTGGTCTAGAAAACAATCTAAGTGGAGCCATCATGCTTTTTGTTTGCTAGATTCTATATGTTTGATTTGGTCGAGTCAGCCTTGTTTGTGATTGTGTAGATTTCCCTTGCAGTTAAGAATGTTGAACTGGTATGATAGAAGCCAATACAATGAGTATCGACCTGAATTTGAATATGGACATCATCATTTTTATGACCATGGTGGGAATAGTAGTTGGGAACGCCAACCTTTTAAAGGTTATGGTTCATACCATGGTGAGCCCAATTACTATCCACACATGCATCAGTCTTACGAGCAAGAAGATTATAGTACTAGTTCTTCGTCTCTAGAGGATACAATCAAACTATTGAAAAGTAGTCCTTTTTATGATCCTTCTGATAATTCCTCTTTACTAGAGTCAACACGTAAGTTAGCTGAGTCGACGCGTAAGTTAGATGATATGAATATTATAATTATAGACGAAAGAACTACAATAATGAGTGAACTTTCTTTAGAAGACCACCTCAAGCGGATAGCTGAGACGAACGAAAGAATTGCTCGAAATTACTTGAATTGCCAATATAGTGTATCCAATAATACCGTTGAGAATGAAGATAGTTATTTACATAATCAAGAGAACGAGGTTATAATTGGTAACACTACTTATTTATATAAGGTTCAATCATCTTCGTACTATTATGATGATGAGGATAGTAGTGATGAAGAATCTGAAATATGTAGGCATAGTGATCAGGAATCTAGTAATCCAATTGAGCTTTATAGTGATTATATTATTTCTACTTCAAATCCAAATAATTTTTATGATTATTCACCTATTCAAGAGGACGAGGATTTGATTAGGAATACCACCGTTTTAGACGATGTAGTATTTCCTTTTGATTACGAAGCCGATAGTGGTTTAGAGGAACGGGTTTATTCTGAAAATGCTGTTTTAGAGTCTAGCGACTTAGAAACAATAATCTTGAATGAAGAACATAGACCCGTAGAGATGAGTAAAGATGCACTACCTGATAAAAACTTAGAAGAATCAATTGACCACTTCCAAGAATCTGATGATCTAGAAATTAGGGAGATTGTGACTAGTCTATCTAGAGACACTGAAAACTCTAAGTTTGGGGGTGATTATCACTTTCCTAGTGCTTTACCTTTAACTCTCAGAAAGTCCCCTCACATAGGACTTAATATCCATGCCTCAACCATCTTACAAGATTATCTTCATACTAGGTTTCCCGAACCTTATGATGTCCTGAAAAAAGTTCAGTCGTTAGAAACCCATCCTCTGGTTGATGTGGTTTTCCCAGGCTATGATACCCAGATTGACTTTGTTTTCCCACCAAATAGTTTTCTTCCAATTGTGGGAACGTATAGATTTCAAATGTGTCACTTATTAAGTTCTGAGACTAAGCCTAAGTACTTTAGGAAATTAGAATCGACACATTTGCTTCAGAATGACCACTACTCTGACTGTGGTCAACTATGTAAGTCATACCTAATTGACTTAGAGGATCCTAAATTATTTAGGTTATTTTGTGATTCCAGGTTCTTATCTGAGTTTTTCCAGACTCTAGGACCTAATAATTTGGATCCTACCTATGAGGAAATGCATCCGAGGAAAATAGTCTATTTAGACCCCTTCATAGAACCTGAACCTGAACCGAAATTAGCGATAGTTATCCAGAAACTAGGTAAGGGCATGCTAGTCTTGTACATTTTCTTGGTTCACTGCAGTTTCCTTTTGTCAGCTCTTTTTGGTTTTAAAGACCCACAGTTATTCCGGATACTGTTATACGGTTCGAGTTGACTAATCCTTGCTTAGTCTGGCTGAAGACTTTAAACTTAGCACTTCTTGGGAGGTAACCCAATATTCATGCGACACGGTAATATCTTTCCTTATCTCTTTTGCTTCAAATGGTAACAGTTTCTCCTTGTTCATGCTTTTAATTTCATCTTTAGAACATTGAGGACAATGTTAGATTTAAGTTTGGGGGTATGGGAGAAACTTTTTAGTTGCAGTATGAATAAATAAACTCCAGAGCCTATAAATTTATGCGTATTTAGGATGGCACTAACCAATCTAAGTGGATGGAAGCATTTTGGTTGTAGGAGTTGAGGAACCAATCTGAATAGATGGAAACATCTAAAGAGTCTATTCATAAAAGCACAGAGCTCAGGTGTTAGAAATAACATGATAGTTTTACCATATTTCGTTGAGTCCTTTTCACTTCTATTTTTATTTTTTTCATTTTAAACTATGTTTCTCTAAGTGATTAGGTGGGGCACACGATTCAAGTTGTTACCACTGCTAGGTTGAATTAGAGTGATTGAGTTACTATATAAAAAAAAAAAAAAAAGTTAAGACCGGACCAGTTAGACCAATCGGAATAAGTATTAACACTTGGATAGCAATATGCGTGTGTTCTCCCTGTTTCCGTCGCCTAAGCAAGCGTGGAATGCAGGACCCGTGGGAACTATCGTGTAATCTGCTGACAAGAAGCATGCGCTTGGATCAAAAAGATCTATTCATGCCGTTAAGTAAAAAAAAAAAAAATGGTTATTGTTATGTGTAGTCAACTGCTGGTTCCCTTGTATTTGCCAGTTTGTTGATCTAGATTTAAGTTATTGACCACTGGTTCCCTTGTATATGCCAGTGTGTTAATATTAGTCAGACCGGTATCTCAGTCATTTAGGTTAGGTTCATCTTGGCAGAGGCCTTCAGACAGATATGGGAAACACCGTTCACTTTTCAACCATCTACATTTTTCTTTTTCCATCTTCTTAATCTTTTCATGTGATTAGTCTGACTTCGAGTATGATGTCCATCGTGAAACTATCTTAGTAGAGCTCTGTCACTTATATGAATTTTAGTATGCTTGAGTGCAAACTCGTGTACAGCAATTGGAATTTCGCATCAGGGTTCTTCCTCTTAGAGTCAATAATTGTATGCCAACCAAGGAGGTTCTTTAGTGCTTTCCAAGGTTCTGCGTAGATAGCTAGGGTCTGGAGTATTGGTTTTTGTGGGTACACCTCTGATAAACCCACCCGAGATTAACTCGGTCACTTTTCTAGATTAGATTTGCTCGGGACTAGCAAATAATAAGTTTGGGGGTATTTGATAGACACATTTATGTGTCTATTTTCTTCTCTTTTGTGTATTTTGTTAGTATCCATTTGTTCTTATTACGGTGTTTTTATGTTTGTTTAGGTGTTTTTGGAGAAAATACCCTTCTGTGGAAAGAGTTGCTCAAAAAGTGATGATTTACACCCCGGAGAAATGTACCGAAGGCACCCCAGAAATGCACCGGAAACGTCCCAGAAATGTACCGGAGGATCCCAGAAAAATTATCATTTCCACCCCAAAATTACTATTTCCACCCAAATTACTATTCGCACCCCAGCACTCTGGATAAGGGGCACCTTCTTCTCAAATTCAAATAAACTTTTTGGCGGGAAAATTGGTTCATCAACTGGCAGAATTTCAATCGACAAAATGAAGGTGTTGTGGTGCGATTCAATGGCTCAAACTTGGTAAGAAGATGTGATATAGGATAAGGAACACGTTTTGGGCTTTTGGTTCGATCAAATTTGGCCATAATTAGCTGTACAATTCACGGAAGCAAAACAGGGAAACACGGGTTGGACACGGGATTGGAGAAGATTTGAGCGTGTTCTTCTCATGCATGAGGGCTCTAGAAACGTTTTGGGTCGTGTTTAAGCACTTATAGAGTGACCAGGATGGAAATCTATGCGTACCAGAGCAAGAATGGAAAGAAAATATTCCCAAGAATATTTTTCTTTACTGCCGAGTTAAAGAGAATTATATGGAGTAATTGAGGGAGATTCAACGAGCTGTATGTGTATAAATATGTTCCCTGGGAGTACTAGAGAGGCTGTCGAGAGTTGGGAGAAGAGAGGAGAGCCACAGACGCAGAAATCAAGAGTTGATCAAACTCTGCTGCTGCTGCTGCTGCTGATGAAGAACACCAAGAACACGAAGAACGGACTCGCAGTAGCAGTAGTTTATCAACAGTGGAAATGACTCACGTCAGTGGGTCGTAGGTGTGGGTCGTAGCATTTCAGCGACAACAGCACCTCAGCTTTGTCGTTAATTTTGGACGCCTTCTGTGGGTCGCAGAATTCTGTTTTAGAACATTTACTTATCTTTTTCTTTATTGTCCTGGCCTAAACAAGATAAGGGTTCGGATTTCATCACCGTTCCCTTCTTGCCCGCCTTAGGAAAACGAAACCGAACGCGAACCTAAGCTTTAAAATTTGGAATAGAACGAGACCGATAGGGTAACGAGCTTAATAGGAAACTCGTTCGAAAAATATTGGTTGCTCTTTAAGCACACTCCAAAGTTCATGACGGTTTCTGTGAGTTGAATGCGTGACTGCGCTGCCTTGTGATAGCGGTGAGGCCTTGGGTATCAAAGCTCCACTGAGCTTCCCTCGCCTCAATTCAACTTACTTTGACTCGGATTGATTCCAGAGGGGTTTGCTCAAATTGCAACGAATTCCCTTTCGAAAGATAGAAGCTGGTCTAGAAACAATCTAAGTGGAGCCATCATGCTTTTTGTTTGCTAGAAATATTTAGGTTTGTTTTGGTGGAGTCGAGTCGGCCTTGTTTGTGATTGTGTAGAATTCCCTTGCAATTAATAATGTCGAACTGGTATGATAGAAGCCAATACAATGAGTATCGACCTGATTTTGATTATGGACATCATCCTTTTTATGACCATGTTGGGAATAGTGGTTGGGAACGCCATCCTTTGGAAGGATATGGGTCATACCCTGGTGAGCCCAATTACTATCCACACATGCATCAGTCTTACGAGCAAGAAGATTATAGTACTAGTTCTTCGTCTCTAGAGGATACAATCAAACTATTGAAAAGTAGTCCTTTTTATGATCCTTCTGATAATTCCTCTTTATTAGAGTCAACACGTAAGTTAGCTGAGTCGACGCGTAAGTTAGCTGAGATGAATAGTATAATTATAGACGAAAGAACTACAATAATGAGTGAACCTTCTTTAGAAGACCACCTCAAGCGGATAGCTGAGACGAATGAAAGAATTGCTCGAAATTACTTGAATTGCCAATATAGTGTATCCAATAATACCCTTGAGAATGAAGATAGTTATTTACACAATCAAGAGAACGAGGTTATAATTGGTAACACTACTTATTTAGATAAGGTTCAATCATCTTCGTACTATTATGATGATGAGGATAGTAGTGATGAAGAATCTGAAATATGTAGGCATAGTGATCAGGAATCTAGTAATCCAATTGAGCTTTATAGTGATTATATTATTTCTACTTCAAATCCAAATAATTTTTATGATTATTCACCTATTCAAGAGGACGAGGATTTGATTATGAATACCACCGTTTTAGACGATGTAGTATTTCCTTTTGATTACGAAGCCGATAGTGGTTTAGAGGAACGGGTTTATTCTGAAAATGCTGTTTTAGAGTCTAGCGACTTAGAAACAATAATCTTGAATGAAGAACATAGACTCGTAGAGATGAGTAAAGATGCACTACCTGATAAAAACTTAGAAGAATCAATTGACCACTTCCAAGAATCTGATGATCTAGAAATTAGGGAGATTGTGACTAGTCTATCTAGAGACACTGAAAACTCTAAGTTTGGGGGTGATTATCACTTTCCTAGTGATTTACCTTTAACTCTCAGAAAGTCCCCTCACATAGGACTTGATATCCATGCCTCAACCATCTTACAAGATTATCTTCATACTAGGTTTCCCGAACCTAATGATGTCCTGAAAAAAGTTCAGTCGTTAGAAACCCATCCTCTGGTTGATGTGGTTTGCCCAGGCTATGATACCCAGATTGACTTTGTTTTCCCACCAAATAGTTTTCTTCCAATTGTGGGAACGTATAGATTTCAAATGTGTCACTTATTAAGTTCTGAGACTAAGCCTAAGTACTTTAGGAAATTAGAATCGACACATTTACTTCAGAATGACCACTACTCTGACTGTGGTCAACTATGTAAGTCATACCTAATTGACTTAGAGGATCCTAAATTATTTAGGTTATTTTGTGATTCCAGGTTCTTATCTGAGTTTTTCCAGACTCTAGGACCTAATAATTTGGATCCTACCTATGAGGAAATGCATCCGAGGAAAATAGTTTATTTAGACCCCTTCATAGAACCTGAACCTGAACCGCAATTAGCGATAGTTATCCAGAAACTAGGTAAGGGCATGCTAGTCTTGTACATTTTCTTGGTTCACTGCAGTTTCCTTTTGTCAGCTCTTTTTGGTTTTAAAGACCCACAGTTATTCCGGATACTGTTATACGGTTCGAGTTGACTAATCCTTGCTTAGTCTGGCTGAAGACTTTAAACTTAGCACTTCTTGGGAGGTAACCCAATATTCATGCGACACGGTAATATCTTTCCTTATCTCTTTTGCTTCAAATGGTAACAGTTTCTCCTTGTTCATGCTTTTAATTTCATCTTTAGCACATTGAGGACAATGTTAGATTTAAGTTTGGGGGTATGGGAGAAACTTTTTAGTTGCAATAAATAAACTCCAGAGCTTAGAAATTTATGCCTATTTAGGATTGCACTAACCAATCTAAGTGGATGGAAGCATTTTGGTTGTAGGAGTTGAGGAACCAATCTGAATAGATGGAAACATCTAAAGAGTCTATTCATAAAAGCACAGAGCTCAGGTGTTAGAAATAACATGATAGTTTCACCATATCTCGTTGAGTCCTTTTCACTTCTATTTTTATTTTATTTTGTTTTTAAACCATGTTTCTCTAAGTGATAGGTGGGGCCCACGATTCAAGTTGTTACCAATGCTAGGGTGAATTAGAGTGATTGAGATACCATGAAAAA
>NC_039366.1:173245982-173251018 GCF_003573695.1 Papaver somniferum
AAAAAAAGAGAAGTTAAAAAAAAAAAGAGAAAAAAAAGAGAAAAAAAAATGTAATAAAAAAAAAATAAATAAAAAGAAAAATAAATTGAGACCAGACCATTTGACCAAAAGGAATAAATTCAATAAATTCGACCACTGGTTCCCTTGTATATGCAAGTTGTGTTGACCTAGAGTTAGGTTATCGATCACTGGTTCCCTTGTATATGCCAGTTGTGTTGATATTAGTCAGACTAGTATCTCAATCCATTAGGATAGGTTCATTTTGGCGGAGGCCTTCAGACAGATATGGGAAACGCCGTTCACTTAGTAAACAGCAAAACCATATATGTTTTTCTATATCCATCTTCTTGATCTATCCATGTGATTAGTTTTGACTCCGAATATGATGTCCATAGTGCAACTATCTGAGTAGAGCTCTGTCACTTTATATGAATTTTAGTATGCTTGAGTGCAAACTCGTGTACAGCAATTGGAATTTCGCATCAGGGTACTTCTTCCTGTAGTCAATAAGTATTCCAACCAAGGAGATTCTTTAGTGCCTTCCAAGGTTCTGCGTAGATAGCTAAGGTCTGGAGTACAAGTTTTGTGGGTATATCTCTGATAAGCCCTCCCGAAACTATAACTCGGCCACTAGGGCCACCTAGGGGTTTAAAGGATTATTGCATACGCTAAATGCAATCGATGATGCCTGCGACAGTGAGTTAGGATTTTATTTTGTAGTTTTGATTTGCTCGGGACTAGCGAATAATAAGTTTGGGGGTATTTGATAGACGCATTTATGTGTCTAATTTATCTCAATTGTGTATATTGTTAGTGCCCATTGTTGTACTTATTTTGGTTTTTAATCTCTTTGTAGGTGTTTTTGGATAAATAAGGCTTTGCGGCAAAAATTGGCTAAAAATGTGGCCCTTGTATTGCCGTTGATAGTGTACCGGAAATGCCCCAGAAGTGTACCGGAAATACCCCGGAGGAACCCTGAAAAAGTGTGGAAAACATCCCAGAAGAATTGCTAAAGGCACTCCTAAGTTGGATAAGGGGAACCCCATTTCAGGGCACGTGCTAAAGGGACACCATAACTGGATTAGGGGGAGGTCAGTTTCCTTCTCAAAATTCAAAACAGAAATTGGCGGGAAAAATGGCAGCAGCGAAGAACAGTTTTGAAAGTGGAATTTGAGCGAGTTTTGAGGAGATTCAATGGATGTATTTGGTACGTATGGACTCTAGAAGACATAACAGGCCTGTTGCAAGCAATTAGACCCAACCAATTGGGCTGGATAAGCCGGAAGAAGAGATCAAAGTCCAGGCAGAGAGACGTGTCCTGCTGTTCACTGTCGAAGATTTTGTGGAGATTTTGGGAGACTTTTACGCTGGATAATTATGTATTTGGTCCTGTTCAAGTCATAGGAAGATTTTGGTGGCTATTTTATAGCTAACAGACGCGTACAAAGCAACAGAAAAGAGATTTCTCTCTCAACTGCACGTGAAGAAAAAGGGAGATAAACTCGGATTTAATCGAGTTATTTGGACCCTGTTGTGTATATAAAGGCTGTTGAGAAGTGGTAGAGGGTGGGGTCGAGAGTTGGGGGTCGAGCAGAGCCTATGAGGAGCAGAAACAATCGATATCCAGGAACGGGTTCTGCTGCTGCTGCTGCCATTAAAGAGCTTGAAGAACACGAAGAACAGACTATCCAGGACAGTCTTATTTTCAGCAGCGTCAACATCAGTTAGCTTGTGTCGTTGTTTACAGCAGCAATGTATTGTCGTTGTTCTCTGGACGCTCAGCGTGGGTCGTAGATCCACTGTTTTATCCTTTTTCAATCTTTTAAACACCTTGTGAGCTTGAATTATTATTTTGAGTGTGTGTTTGATATGAATAGCTAAACCCCAATACTGGGATGAAGGATGAAGCCTTATTTCACAAACTTTTGGTAACTATAATCGATTCTTTATGACTTTTGCACTTGTTTTTCATCGTTTTATGATTTTTATTAATTAATTGTGATTTCGTTTGATGGTGTATGCTTAGACGTAAGAGCTTTTGATGCACCATGCTTGTGATTTACAATTGATTTTTTACAAAATCTAATTTTGGCAAATAAAAGAGTCAACAAAAGAGCTAGAATAGTTATGAATCGTTATATGAACTGATTGAATGTGGTTAATGGTGGAATCCGGAGTCCTAGTATCTCTTGATCGTGTGACATATTTTGTATATATTTTTGTTTTTAAATCTTTACAAGTCCGAGCAACGAACTCTTATTTACCGCAATCGAAATATTACAACAAAATGGCGCCGCCGACGCGGACTTGTATATAGATTTGTTTTTAGGTTTAATTTTTTTTTATTTATTATTATTTGTTCCTTTTTACGTTTCTTTTTGTGTCTTTGATTTACAGGTTCAAAGTGGAATACTAAGGACTTGGGAACAAAAATCTTAAAGCTAAAATCTAAAAGCTAAAAGAGAAGAAAAAAAAAGACATAATTTTTTTTTTAGGATTTAATTTTTATTATTATTATTTTTTTTGTATATAGCTTTTATTTATTTATTTTTAGAATTTGTAAATAGGCTTTATTTTTCATAATTGTTGTAATTTTTGGACTTTTTATTTGGACTTTATTCTGGACTTTTGGACATTTTTTTTATTTTTATTTTTTAACCCTACGGAAGGGTCTTATTATTAATAATAAAAAAAAATTAAATTGTTTGCAGGGAAGGACGACGATTACGATATCGTCTCGGCCCCTCGGGTTCGCACACTGACATAGGAGTCGTGGCCCGAGTCGACTTCAACGGTTCATCCCCCGTCTGGTACGGGAGGTAAGTCCATCGAAACACTCGCGAATCTCCTGTAAGCGAGTTACTGTATTCCGTAAGGTGATTCATTGATTGAGGACGAATTTGGACTGTTTTTAATTTCCTAGTAAAGGGCAAGGCCTGGCCAAATCAAGATAAGGACTCGGATTTCATCACCGTTTCCTTCTTGCCCGCCTTAGGAAAACGAAACCAAACGCGAACCTAAGCCTAAAATTTTGAATAGGACGAGACCAATAAGGTAACGAGCTTAATAGGAAACTCGTTCGAAAATATTGGTTGCGCTTTAAGCACACTTCAAAGTTCATGATGGTTTCTGTGAGTTGAATGCGTGACTGCGCCGCCTTGTGATAGCGGTGAGGCCTTGGGTATCAAAGCCCCACTGAGATTCCCTCGCCTCGATTCAACTTACATTAGCTCGGATTGATTCCATAGGGGGGTGCTCAAATTGTAACGAATTCCTTTTCGAAGGAATAGAAGCTGGTCTAGAAAACAATCTAAGTGGAGCCATCATGCTTTTTGTTTGCTAGATTCTATATGTTTGATTTGGTCGAGTCATCCTTGTTTGTGATTGTCTAAATTTCCCTTGCACTTAAGAATGTCGAACTGGTATGATAGAAGCCAATACAATGAGTATCGACCTGAATTTGAATATGGACATCATCATTTTTATGACCATGGTGGGAATAGTAGTTGGGAACGCCAACCTTTTAAAGGTTATGGTTCATACCATGGTGAGCCCAATTACTATCCACACATGTATCAGTCTTACGAGCAAGAAGATTATAGTACTAGTTCTTCGTCTCTAGAGGATACAATCAAACTATTGAAAAGTAGTCTTTTTTATGATCCTTCTGATAATTCCTCTTTACTAGAGTCAACACGTAAGTTAGCTGAGTCGACGCGTAAGTTAGCTGATATGAATAGTATAATTATAGACGAAAGAACTACAATAATGAGTGAAACTTCTTTAGAAGACCACCTCAAGCGGATAGCTGAGACGAACGAAAGAATTGCTCGAATTTACTTGAACTGCCAATATAGTGTATCCAATAATACCCTTGAGAATGAAGATAGTTATTTACATAATCAAGAGAACGAGGTTATAATTGGTAACACTAATTATTTATATAAGGTTCAATCATCTTCGTACTATTATGATGATGAGGATAGTAGTGATGAAGAATCTGAAATATGTAGGCATAGTGATCAGGAATCTAGTAATCCAATTGAGCTTTATAGTGATTATATTATTTTTACTTCAAATCCAAATAATTTTTATGATTATTCACCTATTCAAGAGGACGAGGATTTGATTAGGAATACCACCGTTTTAGACGATGTGGTATTTCCTTTTGATTACGAAGCCGATAGTGGTTTAGAGGAACGGGTTTATTCTGAAAATGCTGTTTTAGAGTCTAGCGACTTAGAAACAATAATATTGAATGAAGAACATAGACCCGTAGAGATGAGTAAAGATGCACTACTTGATAAAAACTTAGAAGAATCAATTGATCACTTCCAAGAATCTGATGATCTAGAAATTAGGGAGATTGTGACTAGTCTATCTAGAGACACTGAAAACTCTAAGTTTGGGGGTGATTATCACTTTCCTAGTGATTTACCTTTAACTCTCAGAAAGTCCCCTCACATAGGACTTAATATCCATGACTCAACCATCTTACAAGATTATCTTCATACTAGGTTTCCCGAACCTAATGATGTCCTGAAAAAAGTTCAGTCGTTAGAAACCCATCCTATGGTTGATGTGGTTTTCCCAGGCTATGATACCCAGATTGACTTTGTTTTCCCACCAAATAGTTTTCTTCCAATTGTGGGAACGTATAGATTTCAAATGTGTCACTTATTAAGTTCTGAGACTAAGCCTAAGTACTTTAGGAAATTAGAATCGACACATTTGCTTCAGAATGACCACTAATCTGACTGTGGTTGTAGGAGTTGATGAACCAATCTGAATAGATGGAAACATCTAAAGAGTCTATTCATAAAAGCACAGAGCTCAGGTGTTAGAAATAACATGATAGTTTCACCATATCTCCTTGAGTCCTTTTCACTTCTATTTTTATTTTTATTTTATTTTGTTTTTAAACCATGTTTCTCTAAGTGATAGGTGGGGCCCACGATTCAAGTTGTTACCAATGCTAGGGTGAATTAGAGTGATTGAGATACCATGAAAAAAAAAAAGAGAAGTTGAAAAAAAAA